>NW_007136425.1:0-739 GCF_000164805.1 Carlito syrichta | reverse complement strand
TTCGGTGGTTATTTGGGACAGGCAGAGAGTTCCCCTGAAAGGGAGTGTGTATCTTTTTCTAGAATAAACAAATTAAAATTTTATAATAATCTTATAAAACCCTATATAAATGAACCCTATAAAGTTCTGGTTATGCACACTTTTTTCAAACCCTGTGTACCTTATCACTTCTACTTACAACCTTTTAATGATACAAGAAAAACTAAAACAAAATAGACTATGGTTCTTCTTGTAAACTCATGATTGACTACTTCCCTGGGATAGAAGCAACATTTTTTCACCTAATAAGAATTATCTTCTAACTTCTATTGGGCTATATGATATCTTCACTACCTAAATACAGAGCTTAATGGGACAAAATAATATGATAGTGGCCACAAAGTTTTGTTTTTTTGTTTTTGTTTTTTGGGGTTTTTTTTAGTTGAAGTCTCACTCTGTCTCCCATACTGGAGTGCAGTGGCTGTTCCCGGCCACACAGCCCTGACCTGCTGGGCTCCGGCGATCCTTCCGCCTCAGCCTTCCAAGTAGCTGGAACTACAGGCATGCACTACCACGCCCGGCTAATTTTTTGATTTATTGTAGATATGAGATCTCACCAAGTTGCTCAGGTGGGTTTCGAACCCGTGGGCTCAGGCAATCCACTCACCTCAGCCTCCCAAGGCGCGAGATTACAGGTTGAGACACCAAGCCCGGCTGGCCACAAAGTTTTAAAAACAATATTTACTTTAGCTTAAAGAGT
>NW_007136424.1:0-4311 GCF_000164805.1 Carlito syrichta | reverse complement strand
TACTTTAGTGGTGCCCCACAGATTTTGATAAATGGAATTTTCAGTTCCATATTTTATTTTCTTTTGAGACTTTCTGTGACCCATGAATTACTTAGAAGTGTGTTGTTTAGTTTCCAAGTGTTTGGAGATTTCCCTGTCTTTCTGTTACTGGCTTTTACCTTGAATTCATTATGGTTAGAGAAAACATTGAATGATTTCAGTTCTTTTCAGGGCATTGAGGTTTGTTTTATGGCCCAGGTTATGGTCTATCTTGGCATATGATTTATAGGCACTTGAAAAGAACATATATTCTCCTGTTTTATGTAGGATAGTTTACAAATTTCCATTAGATCCTTTTGGTTGATAGTGTTGTGCGTTCTTCCGTATCATTTCTGATTTTCTGTCTAGTTGTTCTATTGCTGAGAGATTTTTTTTTAAGGTGTAAGAAACAGTATTTATTTATTTAAAAAAAAATTTTTTTTTTTGAGGTGGAGTCTCACTCTGTCACCCAGACTGGAGTGCAGTGGCAGCTCCCGGCCGCCACAGCCTCGACCTGCTGGGCTCCGGCGATCCTTCTGCCTCAGCCTTCCAAGTAGCCGGAATTACAGGCGTGAGCTACCACACCCAGCTGATTTTTTTATTTATTGTAGAGATGAGGTCTTGCTGCCCAGGTGGGTCTCAAACCCGCGGGCTCAGACAATCCACTCACCTCAGCCTCCCAAAGGGGCAGGATTGCAGGCTGAGCCACCGATCCCGGCTGTTGAGAGATTCCTTCAGCTATAATTGTGGAATTTCTTTCTTTTTTTTTTTTTTTTTTGAGTTGGAGTCTCACTCTGTCGCCCAGACTGGAGTGCAGTGGCCGCTCCCGGCCACCGCAGTCTCCACCTGCTGGGCTCCGGCGATCCTTCCGCCTCATACTTCCGAGTAGCTGGAACTACAGGCATGTGCTACCAGGCCCAGCTGATTTTTTGATTTATTGTAGAGATGAGGTCTCACTGCCCAGGCAGGTCTCGAACCCATGGGCTCAGGCAATCCACTCACCTCAGTCTCCCAAAGGCGTGGGATTACAGGCTGAGCCACCGAGCCCGGCTAGAATTTCTTTTTTATATCTATTTCTGCTTTACATAGTTTGCAACTCTGTTATTACATTTAAGACTGCTATATCTTTCTGTCATCCTATAATGCCCTTCTTTGTCCCTATTAATTTTCTTTCCTCCGAATTTTACTTATCTAATATTAATATAGCCACTCCTGCTTTCCTTTAGTTAATGTTTCCATGATATATTTTTTCCTTCCTTTTACTTCCAACTTGCCTGTATTATTATATTTGGAGTAAGTTTCTTATAGACAGCTTATAATTAGGCCATGATTTTTAATCCAGTCTGCCAATCTCTTTTTGTGTTCCCCTTTTTTGAGTCAGAATCTCACTCTGTCACCCAGACTAAAGTGCAGCAGCAAGATTACAGGTACTGCAGCCTCAACCTCCAGGGTTCAGGTGATTTTCCTACCTCAGCCTCTCGGGTAGCTAGAACTACAGGCATGTACCACCATGCCTGGATAATTTTTTTATTTTTTGTAAAGAAAAGGACTCACTATATTGCCCAGGCTGATATCTTTTTAATTATATAATTAGATCATCTACTTTTAATGTATTTATTGATATGTTAGGACTTAAATCTGCCATTTATTTTTTGTTTTCTGTTTGTTCTCTGTGTTTTCCCTATTTTCTTGTTCCTGCCTTCTTATAGGTTGCTTTTTTTTTTTTTAGAATTCTGTTTTGACTTATCTGTAGTATTTTTTGAATGAATCTCTTTGTATAGCTTTTTTAGTGTTGTTTTAGGTATTACATTATGTCTACATAATCTTTCACAGTCCTCTGAGGCCATGATTTTACCCGTTCAAGTGAAGTGTAGACACCTTATTGCCCTTTATATTCCTTTGCCGTCCTCCAATAGTCTTAAATATTTCCTCTACCTACATTTAGATCCAAATCAGATAGTTCACATCAATAATTTTTGCATCAATCACCAAACATAATTTAGAAAACTCAAGATGTGAAGAAAATCTTGTTTAGCCATATTTTTGCTTACTGCATTCTTTCTTTTTTTACTAATGTTCAAAGATGTCTTCTTTTATCATTTCCTTTCTGTTTTGATAACTTCCTTTAGCCATACTTTTAGAGTAGTTCTGTTGGATACAAATTCTATGAGCTTTCCATCATCTGAGAATGTCTGAATGTTCCTGAAGGATGGGTTTTCATTTGGGTATAGAATTCTGGGATGACAGTTGTTTGCTTTGAGTTCTTGAAAAATGCTTCCTTCCAGCCATCATGGTTTCTGATGAGAAATCTATCATTCTAATTGTTTTTCCCCTATTGGTAAGGTATCCTTTTCTGTGGTTGATTTCAAGGTTTTTTTATTTGTCTTAGTTTTCACAAGTTTAATTAAGATGCGTCCTGATGTAGATTCCTTTGTGTTTATGCTGTTAGCGGTTTGCATTTTTGTTTGTTTTATCAATAGATTTGTGTCTCTTGTCAAATTTGGGACGTTTTCAGCTAGTTTTAAGTATTCAAGAAGTTTCTTGGAATACTTCTTCAGCCCCTCCCTTTTTCTCCTTTTGATAACACAAATATTAGATTTTTTATTATAATTACACGGGTCCCTGAGGCTCTGGTCATCATTTTTTCAGTCTATTTTTTTCATAATTTCTTTTTCTATATTAAGATTTGCTGATCATTGCCTGCCTCCCCTTTTCTACTGTGGAGCCCATACACTGGGCTTTTTATTTCTATTTCTATGTTTTTCAGTTCCAAAGTTTCCATTTTGTTCTTCCTTGTAGTTTCTGTTTCTTTGCTGAAGCTTTGTTTTATTCACTTTGTTTCAAGCATGTTTATAATTGCTCATTGAAGTATTTTGATGATGGCTACTTTAATATGTTTGTCAGATAATTCCAACATCTCTGTCGTCTTGGTGTCATCTGTTAATTGTTTTGCTGGTTTTTTTCATTTAATTTGAGTGATTTCTGGTTCTTGATGTGAAGATTGGCTCTAGATTAAAACCTGGATCCTCTTGAGTATTAATGTTCTGAAACTCTGGATCTTGCATAAACCTTTTCTTTTGGCTGGATTTCTCTTACCCATTCTGGCAGGGGAAGACAAAGGGAGGTGCACTGCCTTATTGGTCAAGGTGGAGTTAGAAGTCCTGGTTTCACCGGGCTCGGTGTCTCAGCCTATAATCCCACGCCTTTGGGAGGCTGAGGTGAGTGGATTGCCTGAGCCCGCGGGTTGGAGTCCCGCCTGGGCAGGCGAGACCTCATCTCTACAATAAATCAGAAAATCACCCAGGCGTGGTAGCGCATGCCTGTAATTCCAGCTACTTGTAAGGCTGAGGCAGAAGGATCACCGGAGCCCAGCAGGTCGAGGCTGCGGTGGCTGGGAGCGGCCACTGCACTCCAGTCTGGGCGACAGAGTGAGACTCCAACTCAAAAAAAAAAAAAGAAGTCCTGGTTTCCTGCTTGTCCTCTGTTGACACCAAGAGCAGGAAGGCTCCTCATTACTGTTAAGGAAGGCTAGGAGTTCTGGCTCCCCACATTGCTTCTGCTGCCCCCACTGGGTGGTGGTGAAGATCCTGACTCACTAGACCTCCTCCTTTACTACCTCAGTGGGAAATAAAGGGGAGGGTTGGCTCCTCAGTACCTGGCGGTGGGGGGGGGGCTTTCATTACCCCCAGCTGGGATGAGAAATTCAACTCCATACCTAGCTCTCCCTGACACCATCATGGTCAGCATATTGGGGTATCTGATTATAAGCTGGCAATCTTGCAAGTGTAGAAGTCCAGGTTTCCCACTTGGTCTTTGCTGGAATGGGTGGTGATGGCACCACAGTTCTTACTGCAGTGTTTGGCTGGAGCAGATTTTGTCTTGCTGAGCTGCCCTTTTCCTGCCTCTTTGGCTAAAGAGAGCTGACTTTTGTTGAGGCATTCTTGTTTGTGCCCATTTGTGTTTCTGGGTGGATATGTGTGGCAAAACGAAAACTTGGGAAACTTACACTAGGTCTTTCCTCAGATACCAGGGTGTCACCTTCCCTCTGCCTTTCAAAGTCATCTTATGTTTGTTTTCTAAGAGCTGTCTAGGGTGTATAGTTATGCTTAGCAGGAGGCACAGGGGGAAATATGCCTACTGCAGATGATTGTTTAAAAATGGGATTTGTTTCCTATTAGGGAAAATATTGGGCTCCATTAAGTGTAGAGATGGAAATAGGATTACAAAGTCATTTGCAGAGATTTGTACTGTATAGACACAGATTAGTAGTAATCTCTTTCACACACACACACA
>NW_007136423.1:0-971 GCF_000164805.1 Carlito syrichta | reverse complement strand
CAGATTGCGAAGGAAATTTCTCAAAAGAAAATGAGGGACAGGCTAAAGTTTTAAGCTGTAAGAATGTTTCAAAAGGAAGTCAGTGCTGTGGACTGTGTGGAGTTGGATAGGAAGATTCTCAACAGGACCCTTGCAGGAAGCCAGGCAGCACCCGAGGGAGTCCTGTGCTCAGGTGGCAGTAGATGTGAGGTGAGAAAGGGAATTGGGATTTCAGGAGAGAGAATCCATTCCATGGATTGGTTGTTGGTGAAATTGCATTGCTTAGATCATGTCTTCCAGGTGACCCAGGATTCCACAGTTGCTACTCTAAATGACAGGTTCCTATCCTCCTGAGATTCCCAGGGGACTTACACATGCAGCAGTGATGAGAATTAGGAAATGAGGCGCCACATTATCACCAGGAGGTGATGTGCCTGGAGTGTCCCACACACGGGACTCTGATAAACCTGGATAGAATTTATACCTAAGCCACAGATTCTTAAATTGACCGTATGTTATAGTCACTTGGAGAGTTTGTTAAAACACATTGCTCTGCCTACCCCCAGAGTTTCTGGTACTGTAGGTCTCGAATGGGGCCATAGAATTTGCATTTCTGGCAAGCTCTGGGGTGAGGGGGACACTTTGCGAACCACTGGTCTAACAAAAGATTTTAGAAGGTTTCTCCTTTCCCTAAAGCCCAATCTTTCTACTGGAAACCAGTCCCTGAGGAAAGGAAAAGACCCTTAGGAACAAGCTTGCCCTGAGAGTCAGCTTATTCACCCACCAAGCAGTAAGAGGCTCACTTGATGTGCAGGACAGTGACTGCCTGCAAGTAGACGTGGGCTATGCAGACTAATCAGCCCGGCGAGCACTCTCTTCTCTCGGGAAAGCATGTTTTCTCCCCTCCCACCAAAGTTTGAACTTGGGAATCCAAGCAGCAGATAACTCATACCTTGCACTGGAGTTGCTCCAAGCCCAGGTGATTGGATTGA
>NW_007136422.1:0-744 GCF_000164805.1 Carlito syrichta | reverse complement strand
CCCACCGACGTGCAGCGATGCAAACTCCCATCATGCCCCGAGAGGGAACCCCCTCCCCCTCACGCCTTCCGCTCAAACGTTGGGGCAAGGAGAAATCTAAGCGCATTTTTGCCTAGGGAGTCCCTGTCGCTTTGCATCTCCCGACAGTCAAGACCTGAGAGGGTGGGTCCTGAAGCTTTATCCAATCAGCGGGCGTGGTCTTAGAAATCGCCCAATCAGACGGGAGCCGTAAGTGAGCAGGCGGCTTCCTGTTTCTGACGGGACCTTCGCCTCCTGCGCCTGCGCAAAGAGCTGGGTGGTTCCCTCTGCTCTGTCGTGCTCCTTGGGTTCCCCGCGTGTTGCATATCATCATTTTATCCTCTCTCTCGCCCTGGGGCCCACTTGTCCCGGGAGTCCGTGGGGAAGACAGCGGGACACCCGGGAGCCGGGAGATGGTGAGTATGGGAGCGGATGCAGGACAAGGAGGGAGGATGGTTCTGGATGACCCGACTGTGGCAGGACCGGCCTCCCCATCAGCTCCCAGTCCGCCTCTTTTGGGGGCTGGCCCCCCATAGCACCATGCCTCACTAATATTTTGATTTATTGTAAAGGCTGTTCTTGTACACCTGGACTCAGACAATACTCTCACCACAGCCTCCCAAACTTCTGGGATTACAGGCATCAGTCATCACACTCAACCTCCTCTCTATCTTCTTTCTAGTCACTGAAACTGTTGGAAATACTCCCCTCCATCAAGTCCTCTGC
>NW_007136421.1:0-672 GCF_000164805.1 Carlito syrichta | reverse complement strand
GACACAAAAAATACCTGAGAGAAATTATTATCAATAGCAGATTCTTCTCTTTGGTTTTTTTTTTTTTTTTTGAGTTGGCGTCTCACTCTGTTACGTAGACTGGAGTGCAGGGGCTGTTCCTGGCCACCACAGCCTCGACCTGCTGGGTTCTAGCAATCCTTCCACCTCAGCCTTCCACATAGCTGGAACTACAGGTGCACGCTACCACGCCCGGCTAATTTTTTGATTTATTGTAGAGATGAGGTCTCGCCAAATTGCCCAGGTGGGTCTTGAACCCACAGGCTCAGGCAATTCACTCACCTCAGCCTCCCAAAGCACTGGGATTATAGGCTGAGCCATCGAACCCGGCCCACATCAGTTTTAAAAAGGTTGACATATAATCAAACTGTATTTCACACATTTTATGTAAATAGATTAGCAAATTTGGTGCCTCCTAAATAATTTTATTAATGGCAGAATAATTTGGTTTTTAGAACATTATCCATCACTAACTAATTAAAATGTGATTGGCTTCCAGTTGCTAATTTCATTGGTTACTCTTTTATCAGAGTTGATTTGTGTTAAAGGCCTCAGTTCATAGACATTAACTGTAAGACTCTGAACCCTCAGAAAGGGATCGGTCATCTCTCCCTGAAATGTGTGAGATGGGTGGCTTGAGGAACCCACACACTG
>NW_007136420.1:0-1001 GCF_000164805.1 Carlito syrichta | reverse complement strand
TAATAGTTACTATACAATTTTATAAAAGAATTAATGATGAGGTATTAGCTTAATAGGATATAGCATAGTATTAAAGTCCAATCACTAGATCATATAAAAATTAAAGTTTAGACATATGAAACATATGAATTATAGTAAAGTTTGTAGTTTAAGAATAAGTTTTAACTGAGTTATAAGGGATTATGTTAAATCATAATAGGTTAATAGTATAACTGACAGTTAAGTCATTTAAATAAACTTATAGATTATAGTATAGTGTTAAGTTGATAATATAAATCGTTAAAAATATTGGGAGTTGGTGAACTTGGATTGAACCTAGAGTTAATTTAGAAAAGTTTTTTTGTATTAATCAGGGTATGGAACAAAGAGTATAATATGAATGATTCATTGAACATTATGGAAAACACTTTGAACGATTTGTATTGAAATTGTGCACCTGTGACCTTAATGTAAGCATGGCAGGCATCATGGAATTCGAATTGTTTGCTTGGAAATTGCAGATCTCGTGGTGGTCTTGTGATGCATAGTTTGTAAAGCACGGAACTTGTACGCCCCCAGTAAGTGATTATCACACTGCTGGAGGGTATAGAAAATGGTATATAAGTTGGAAGGAGTCCGAATAAAATTTGGCTTCAGTCCTGATCAGACTGTTCCCAGAAGAACTGCCTCCGAGTAGTCTCTTCTCGCTGTCCAGATTCTCTGGTGCGGGTCCTAACCCACCCTTGGTCAGTACTGGTCAGTGCTGGTCACCGACAGTAACACAATATTACCCCTTTTTACAGATGGGAAAACAGCGGCCCAAAAAGTACAACCAATTTGATCTAAATCGTATCACTAGTGGAGGAAGAGACAGGATTCTAACCCACCTTTTTTTTTAAGTTTTTTATTTTTATTTTTATAGAAATGGGGTCTTGCTGTGTTGCTCAGGCTGGTCTTGAACTTCTAGACTCAAGGGTTCCTCCCACCTCAGCCTCTCAAAGTGCTGAGATTACAGGCATAAG
>NW_007136419.1:0-2685 GCF_000164805.1 Carlito syrichta | reverse complement strand
CTGACATTTTTGGTGAAGAATGTTAAACACGAATGTCTAAGAATGGTCTAACCAACAAATAATGTTAGTACAACCAAATTTCTGCATTAAAAAAATGAGGTTGTACCTTTACTTTATACCATAGATACAAATTAATTCAAGATATATTAAAGACCTAAATGTAAGAGCTAACCGTATATAATGCTTAAAAGCAAGCATAGTAGTAAATATTCATGACCTACATTTAGGCAATGGCTTATTTGATATAAAACCAGAATTGCAGCAACAAAAGAGAAGACCATATAAGTTTGGCCTTATCAAAATTAAAAATGTTTTAGTATCAAAGCATACTATTAAAAGAAGCAAAAAGAACTTATAGCGTGGGAGAAAATATTTGAAATCTTCTATGTATTAAAGGCCTATTATTCAGAAAATATTAATAAATCCTACAATGCAACAACAAAAAGACAAATACCCAATTTAAAAAATGAACAACGATTTGAATATAATTTATCCATGGAAGATATACAAATGACAATAAGCCCATGAAGAGATGTTCAACACCATTAGTCATTAGGGGAATGAAAATCAAAACTACAATAAGATGCCACTTCACATCCACTAGAATGGCTATAATTAAAAAGTGGGACACTAACAAGTGCTTCATGAATGTGGAGAGATTGAAACACTCATATGGCTGATGGAAATGTTAAGCAATGAAATCTCTTTGGAAAATGGTTTGGCAGCTCCTCCAAATACTAAACATAGTGTTACCACATTACCCAGGAATTTTATTCCTAAATAGCTATTTTACAAAAATGAGAACAAATATTCATACAAAACCTGGTGTACAAGTGTATGTAGGATTATTCATAACAACCAAGAAAAAAAACAATCCAAATGCTCATCTAATAAATAGATAAACAAAATGTGATATTTCTGTGCAATGAGCTATTATTCAATAACAGAAAGGACAGAAACAGTAGTGCAACAAGCTACCACATAGATAAATCTTGAAAACATTATGCTAAAGAAAAGAAGCTCATTACAAAAGGCCACATAATACATGATTCAATTTATGTGAAAAATCCAAAATTGGCAAAAGCATAAAGACAAAAAATAAATCAGTGGGTTTTAGGAGATGGGGGAAGGAGAGATTGAGGAGTGACTGTTAATGGATAAGGGATTTATTTGGGAGATGATGAAAATATTCTAAAATTACAAAGCAGTTATTTTCATGGAATTCTGTTAATACACTAAAAGACACTCCAATGTAAATCCAAAGGAACCCCTTCTATGATATATGAATTATATCTCAATAAATTTATAAATATCAAAATATCATTGTGGTTATCATGTAAATTTTGATTTCATGAGAGCAAGAGGTAACACCTGGATACCTTTCATTTTAAGTGGCTAGTGAAATAAGTCAGTTCAGTGAAGAGAATGATTTAGACAAAACCAAGTTTTTGTGCTCTGAGATTACTATAGCTTTCAGGAAATACAACATGGACAATAAATTCATTGCATTTGTCTTAAGCGGTTTCAACATTGCCAAGATCCTGAGCATTCTAGTCCACTTTTGGCTAATTATCTTTAGGGAAGCAGAAATTGCTACTGCCACTGAGGAAGGGCTGATTTGAGATTAGGAAGCAAATTCTCAAAGTATAAATGATTCCTAAATCACCAACTATGAAAGGATCAGCAGTAATATATAATCTGTTTTATTTTTTATTGATACATTTATGATAATGTGTGTATATTTTAACATGAATTTATTCTCCCATTTCCTAATTTATGTATCATTCAAAGAGATGGCTATTTCCTTTAGTTTCATTATAGTTATATGCTCTTGCATCAGAAAACAATAGGATATTCTGAGATTATCACTTCCCTAAACTGTGAGATCAAATGCCCAAGGA
This sequence comes from Carlito syrichta, assembly GCF_000164805.1. Classification (NCBI taxonomy): domain Eukaryota; kingdom Metazoa; phylum Chordata; class Mammalia; order Primates; family Tarsiidae; genus Carlito; species Carlito syrichta. Next base: position 784 of record NW_007136419.1, on the reverse strand, counting down.
CCTCATTCTGATCATATCTTTGAAGAAAAAGGCAAAAAAAATTTAAAGTTTGCAGAGCCTCTGCATTCCCCCTCTCAGGGCATCTCCTTCATTGCACAGCTAATCTAAACCTCTCTTCTGTTTCCCACTATAATGTCTATCTCTTGTCAGCAAGATCTGCAAATTACCCTGCAAATTCACATCTTGTACTGTTTAACATCTGTCTTTTTTGTCTTTTCTGTACACTAGTTCCTGCCAAATGCTTTCTTTGAAGGGAGAACAAAATAAATTCTGACCACTAAGAAAGGCCAGACCTAATTCCATCTTCAAAATGTTAAAAATGATGAAATAGCATTTTACTCCTTTTGGGTCATGATAATTGGAACGGAGTAGAAAGTTTTCTAATCCACATAAACAAAGTCATCAGTCACATAGGGAAAGAAGCCTGAGTCAACCCATGGGTTTTGGCATCCCTAGAGCAGAATTGCACCTACTCAGGTTCGAACAGAGAGCAAAATAAGAATCTGTAGAGTGTAGAATGTTTTTATTCTTGGCAACCCTTAAGTTCCTAGTTAGAGAAAAATTTTAAAATGGCTTTGAAGCCTTCTTGGATCTACTATAACCTCAGCAAACAATATTTTGATGAATACAGAGTCAATGGCTTATACACAGATGGATTAAATTTCTGATAAAATGCTCATAAGTGTTAAAACTTAGATAAGAGTATGCTATTCCCTGCTAATTTGAACTTTAGGATTTCAAATGAGCAGAAAATTTGTTGCAAATTATAGATCTATATTAAATT
>NW_007136418.1:0-12706 GCF_000164805.1 Carlito syrichta | reverse complement strand
CGCAGGGCGATAAAACTATTATGGTAATTTAGTTTCTAATCTTAGCCCTAGGGGAAACAGCTTTCGGGAACAAGAGCTGACTAACCAGTCTACCAGGAAATAGAAGTTAAAAAATATCTAGGAAGAAGTAAAACTTAGAAGGGACAAGGTCATATAAAATAATTCTGCTGTGCAACTTTCCATCAGGTGTATAGAGATTTACTTATAAGTTTTACTGCCATGCATGCACACTGGTCACTAATCACACACCAATATTATAGGTATAACTGATATCCTATGTCAGAGGTGATCTTCCAGATGGGCCTTTACAGGTCTCAGCCATGTAGCTATAGATGTTGGCTCCCAACAATAAGGGTTCACACAGAAAGCATATGGAGACAGAGAAAGAATCCTTCTGCCTACCTCTTTTCCTGCTTTTCTTGACCAAACAACTGAGAATATTGATCTTCTGAAAGAAATTTTTAAAAAACATCTGATCAAGACCTACTCAATAAAATTGATAAAATGCTCCATTACCTCAGGATCAAAGAGAAGTCAAGACCAAACTATACCTAGGAGGACCAGGAGAGCCCATTGAAGCCCATCAACAGGCAGACAAGTGACAGACCAGGAAGCAATTGTAGAGCCATCAACCTAACAGCCTGTGAAATCTACCCTGGACCCGAGCTCTGCCATCCAGTGAATATCATCTCTATATGAAAGCTCCTGGGACCTGTAAGTCATCCAAGCCCAGAAAATTAAAAGTTATAGTATAATTGTCTCCATTTCATAGCCTTAGTTTTCAATGAACTGGAAAAGTATTAGGCTCAAAAACAATTTGCTTTTTAAAGGACATTTAAAAAATGATTTAATTTCTTATGGTTGTTAAGATGGAAGTGCAGAACAAATTGTATTGAAACTTTCTAACAGCAATGCATTTCATATTTAGTGATCATTTCAAAAATATTGTCTAAATTATGTCCCTCAATACCACTAGATAATTATACTGTGGGGACAGTTTCTATATAAAACAACTGGCTTTTACCAATATTTCTCTGATTTAACAATATATTTTATCTAAATCATTAACTGACCATTCAATACTTCTGAATAAATCTTGAAGAATAGTAGTTATTTGACATATTGAAAAAGTTCACGTCCATTAAAGAGCAAAACAATTCATTTTGTTTTTGTTGGTGTAGTGTTTCTCCACTAAAGTTTATTGATTTGTTACAAATTCTGTCATTTTTAAAGCCTGGCTCGGTGGCTCAGCCTGTAATCCTGTGCCTTGGGAGGCTGAAGTGAGTAAATTGCCTGAGCCCGCTCGTTCAAGACTCGCCTGGGCAAGTTGGTGAGACCTCATCTCTACAATACATCAAAAAATTAGTCGGGCATGGTCACGTGCACCTGTAGTTCCAACTACTTGGAAGGCTGAGGTGGAAGGATTGCCGGAGCCCAGCAGCTCAAGGCTGCAGTGGCTGGGAGCGGCCACTGCACTCCATTCTGGGCAACAGAGTGAGACTCCCACTCAAAAAAACAAAAACAAAAACAAATTCTGTCATTTTTACAAGTTTTTATTCTAACATTGATACATCCAATGACTGATCTTCTAAACAAGAGAGGAGAGTTTATTATTGCATTAACAAGTTTACTATTCACCATAACCTCTTTTGCTATACCCAGAAGTCATACCCAGAATTTGAAGTCATACTCAGAATATTTAGAGGTCTGGACAACTAAGTATTAATTATGAAAAAATGTAGTCAATTTGCACCCATGGGTTTAGTGTTTTCCTTCATAATTGAGGAGACAGTTGGAACTGTCTGAGAGGGTGGGGGAGGGTGTATTAGTGACAAATAACTTATAAACACATAGTACTTCACACTTTAAAATATTTTCATATTTGTTACTCCATGAAGACCTCACAATAACTTTATAAGATAGATAATTGTACCTCTATTTTCTTCATATATGGTTCATTCTTTATATGCAACTTCTAGTCCATAAGAATCAGAGACATTAACTTTAACACAATCATGTTTCTGCTCAGCTGTAAACCAGGGGCTTGTGTTGGAGCTATGGTGTTCAGTCTTTGCTTTTGTCTACTCTAGCAGGCCTTAGCAATCACAGTAGATATACCACTACTGTCACCAAGTAGGCAATTGTCTATTTGCATAATGTGTTTGCATAAATTTGTCACCTAAAGCTTACTGATTGCTACTATTCACAAGCTTTACACAGCTTTGTTAAATATTTTAAGTTGTAGTTTGGGTAGCCTTATTACTAAGCTGAAATACCAGGTACTAGTAATAATCTCTAGAAGAGAAGCATCATGCACTGGCTACTAATCCTAGGAGAAGACTGTGGAAAACTCACTGATTTTTACTAAGATTCCTAAGTCTGGAAGGAGGTTTTGCACAAATGAGGCTGCCAGAGTTTGAGTCCAGTGAGACAGAATATTTACATAACAAGTTAGGCAAAGCAATTTTATCACTCAAAAACAGGCAGGATGAATCAACAGAAGCCTAGGATCTGTGGCAAGCTGGTCCTCCAAGTCTCAGGAAAGCAGTCCAGGATGGGTGGAGTTTGTTTATGTGACATATGTCACTAAAGTTGAGTGACCCCGAAAGTATTGTATTCTGTATTTTTTATGTTGGGTGACCATTAAGTCCCTGGGTTGAAGTATTGCAAGACATTCTGTTATGAGAGGCTTGAGGACAAAGTCAGGACTGCTCTGGACAGAAACTTTTTATCCCAGCATATTGCATTTTTAGTGCATTCCACTTGAGAATTTAAAAAAGAGGCACGGGAGACTAGAATGTATCCCAAAGTGTTAAAACAAAGGCAAATAAGAAACAACAGACATAGGAAAACTCTCTATTCTCCCCCAATTTTCTTAAGAGCAGAACGTAGATGCAACAAAGGCAAAAGATGTACTGCTCCTTTTCTAACAAGGAGAACAAAGGTTAACCACAGAAGACAACTTTAGACCCTTATCATCTAGAGATGATACCAGAAGAATCTGCGTTAGCCTGCTTTGTTAACTAGCATTTATCGGCCATTTATTTGCCTTTCCCCAAATTCTCTATAATCCTAGAAACTCAAAGTCCTTTTTATCTTTGTCTTGTCACTTCTCTAAAAATTTACTGTTCTTTGTTGAAGGTACTCTATAAGTTGGAATTCAAAGCCACCTGTTTGAGTGCTACTTATTTTCCAGGTGTCTTTCACTTATATTTGATATATACATATCAATATACTTCTGTCTTTCACTTACTATCTGTTTTGTTGTAGTTAGCATTTTTGTTGTTACTGTTGTTAGAGTGATTCATTTCAATTAAGAACTTATTGTTGAAGAAAACAATGTTATTCTTCCCTGTCATGGAGAAATACCTTAGGAACCTGTCCTCCTGTACTTACCATGTTCAAAAACTACCTAGGTCTCAATCTCATGAGAATTTCACAAGCTGGTTTCAGGGCAATTAAAACTTTATAGTATCTATAATGGCTTTCTATCCCTAATTCTCCAGATCCCAGCAGAAAAAAAAAATCAGATTTATATATGCGGTACACATTTTTCCAATAGCCTGCATCCCAATCTTATTAATGATTGAGAACTTGCTGTTTAAAGGCAGCTTAAAGTACACTTTGTCAGAGGTGAAGTTTTTCTTCAAGGATTTTCTACTTCTTTTTCTTTGAGTCCTAGATAAAATTTGACATTATAAAAGTTTGCCTTTGGCTTATCTTCTTTCCAGATACAAGAATTTTCTATATAATAGTTATAATAACCTTGTCTTTGTTCCCAAAACATTCAGAATGGTTATGCCGCCATTATAATAGTATTCTAAGAAACAACATCCACCAATTTCTTCCTGGATTCAGGTAGCTGACATTTCCTGACTCCAATCACACCCAATCATGACTTACCTGTCTTGTGTTTTACTTCATCAAATTCTGTTGTCCTCACCCTATTATCTACTTATTCTTAATCGGAAGCAGAATTTTTTAAACCATCTTTACAGCATGTTTTATATTTACTTATTTCCTCTTAATTTATATTTACCATGTTTATCAGATTTATGGTATAAAAATTTTGTCTGTGTGTTACTAGTCAGAAATTTCATTTAGAAAAATTATGACTGCTAAAATCTACCTCTCCCTACTACAAATATTTTCACTTTGCACTTTGACAAATAATATCTTTTTTTTTTTTTTGCATTGGAATCTCATTCTGTTGTCCAGCCAGGAGTAAAATGGCACAATCATGACTCATTGCAGCCTTGAACTCCTGGGCTCAGCGATCCTCCCACCTCAGTTTCTTGGGTAACTACAGGCATGCACCACCTCACCCAGCTAATTTTTAATTTTTTTCCCAGACTGGTTTCAAACTCCTGGGCTCAAAGATTCTTCCTATTTTGGCCTCCCAAAGCGCTGGGATTACAAGTGCACACCACCAAGCCTGACTGCAGAAAAATCTTTTTATACTTAATCTAACTTTGAAAATTTAAACTCTATAGAATGTAGGATAACAATAGAAGAGGTAATTTTTTTTTAACCTGGACTCCAGTACTGAGATTTCTTGTTTTGAAAAAGTGTGGTTGAGTTCCTTGGATGGAAACATCATACTTGACATGATGGTTAAGGCCGCTGACTTTTTCCCTCAGAATAGCTTACTCAGTGGTGGAATCTATTTTATGTATTTCAGCAAAAATAGTGAAGTCACAGGTCATATGACTTAAACATTAAGGTTTTAAAGTAAAACTTAAGTAGAACTTTTATTCCAAAGTTAGAGAACTTTGGAAAATTTTTATACCAACAGAATTCTTATCAGGAAGTTGATTCTTCATGAAGTCATAATTGATAACAATGAAAAGGATATTGACAGATTGTACTGTTGATTTGAAGGATCCCTGAAAACAAAAAGTATTTCTACCCAATATAAGAATTTCTTGAACAATATTGCTGATTTTAGGTGGCAACTAGACTGTTTTACCACACCTTAATCACAAACTGCTTGATTCATTGTTATTGGACAAGTCCTTCTTATTGAACACACTTGACCTCCACAAATCATCTCAATTTACAATCCTATTTCTGCCAGACAGAGTAACAAATGATTACTTGTTTTTTTATTTTACCAGAATCCTCTTTAACTGAGTGGACAATAGTATTAGTTCCCCTTTCCCCATAAGCAACACATTTTAGCTTTCCCCTAAGTAAAAAATGTCCCAAATGCTCTGAAACTATCCCAGGAACTCAAGTTAAAATTTCATTACTTAAAAGAAACAACAAATTTGAGAAGAAAATAACGTGGGACTTTCTAGTAGATGGCATTAAAATATGAAGCACTAAGTTTGGTCAGAGTAGACTTTTACTGATCTTTAAATCATTAGAGTGATAGCTTCTTTCTCAGTGTGCTCACAAAGGTAATGAAAAGACATAACATGAAGTCAATATACACAAATTGCAGCCATTATAACATTGCTTAGTTATGTCATTTTTTAAAGCAATTCACTTAAATTTACCTTCTAATCACTAGTCAAGGACAGAACACATTTCTCAGAAGTAGCTATTCATAATTGCTTTATCTCCTCCCTCAGCTTGTTTCATAAAAATGTTAACCTAACCAGCTCTTCATGACCTTCATGACCTTTGACACAGACCCCATCAACATGGCAACTGTCATTTGACTAACCCACCCACTGGCCTATGGACCATCACCTGACATCAGTGCCTGCACTCACCTGTCCCCTACATGATTACATGGAGCAGGCTACCACCCAATTACCTTAATGACCTCCTCCTATCAAAGGGAACGTTTTAAAATGATTTAACTTTGATCAGCCAGCCACCATTGCTCTGCTAAGCTGTGGTCTGACCATGTGGTTCCTTAAGCTATCTGTGGTCGCTATGTTTCCTAGTTTTGGCCTCTTCCCCTATCTGGGGAGGTGAATCCCCCCATCCCACATTTTCTTTCTAAATAAGCTATGTTTTCTAATCTAACTTCTGTTTGATTCTTTGCATCTTTCATGCAGCACCGGATCCCACCAAACACCCACATCCTTAGCAGATCTGACCTCACATTCTGGATACCCCCACTAGGAGTGCAACCCAACAGATAGTCTCATTTAAAAAGCCAGTTCTCCATGGTGTCTTCCATGACCAAGACCAGTATTGCCTGATCAGCTATTTTTGGTTCTGGGCTATTTCAATCATGAGAACAGTGACAAAATCACTATTTAAGTACGTTTTTTTCTTTTTCCTCCATATGGCTTAACCCAAATAATATTTAAAAAATAATCACTTGAGAAATATGTAAATCAGTCATAAGTAATGTTGCTTGGGTAGGGGAAGCAGAGGGGGTAAGAAGGGAAGTTCGAAAACACTGAAACTCTACCCCTCCAAGAAATAAATGAAGGACTTCCTGTCTTCCATAGAGCTAGCATTTCTCTCATGCCCCACTTCCTTGCAGCTAATAAACCCTAATGAGGTAGCAATGCTTATGCATGATTTTTCTACAGCTGTCTTCTCACTTTGACTTTTCCAGTGACTGATTTGTCTCTCATTTCATGTACTCATTCCTTCCCCTCCCCTTTCTCCTTTTGTCATTCATTTTCATTCCTGTGACACCTTTCTCTCTCTCTCTGGATCTAGCCTCTCTATCTCTTTTCCATTCAAAGATAATGAAAGCAGAGCATTTGCACCTATTATCATCAACTGATAAAAGACTCTCACCTGAGTTACAAAAATAAAAGGATACTATGTTTCTTGGGTTTGAAATGTCATTCCAACAAGACAAGAGCAGGAGCCCAGCATGGAACCTGTTGACCCTATTGAATTCTAATAATGATATTATAATCGCAGAATTTTTCCTCTTTCTTTTCTTTCCCCTAACATGGAATTAGTTGGTCTGACTGCTTTGGAAAATAATGATGTCTTCTTAGAGATATTCACTTTGAACACCTATACTTCAATGTGACACAACTATACTCATCTCAAAAGTCAGAACAGTGACCTAAGGTCTCCATTTTGAGTTCTTGCTATAGGCTAGCAAGACTCAGGAGAAATTTAATATAGATCTATAATTTGCAACAAATTTTCTGCTCATTTGAAATCCTAAAGTTCAAATTAGCAGGGAATAGCATACTCTTATCTAAGTTTTAACACTTATGAGCATTTTATCAGAAATTTAATCCATCTGTGTATAAGCCATTGACTCTGTATTCATCAAAATATTGTTTGCTGAGGTTATAGTAGATCCAAGAAGGCTTCAAAGCCATTTTAAAATTTTTCTCTAACTAGGAACTTAAGGGTTGCCAAGAATAAAAACATTCTACACTCTACAGATTCTTATTTTGCTCTCTGTTCGAACCTGAGTAGGTGCAATTCTGCTCTAGGGATGCCAAAACCCATGGGTTGACTCAGGCTTCTTTCCCTATGTGACTGATGACTTTGTTTATGTGGATTAGAAAACTTTCTACTCCGTTCCAATTATCATGACCCAAAAGGAGTAAAATGCTATTTCATCATTTTTAACATTTTGAAGATGGAATTAGGTCTGGCCTTTCTTAGTGGTCAGGATTTATTTTGTTCTCCCTTCAAAGAAAGCATTTGGCAGGAACTAGTGTACAGAAAAGACAAAAAAGACAGATGTTAAACAGTACAAGATGTGAATTTGCAGGGTAATTTGCAGATCTTGCTGACAAGAGATAGACATTATAGTGGGAAACAGAAGAGAGGTTTAGATTAGCTGTGCAATGAAGGAGATGCCCTGAGAGGGGGAATGCAGAGGCTCTGCAAACTTTAAAATTTTTTTTGCCTTTCTCTTCAAAGATATGATCAGAATGAGGTCCTTGGGCATTTGATCTCACAGTTTAGGGAAGTGATAATCTCAGAATATCCTATTGTTTTCTGATGCAAGAGCATATAACTATAATGAAACTAAAGGAAATAGCCATCTCTTTGAATGATACATAAATTAGGAATGGGAGAATAAATTCATGTTAAAATATACACACATTATCATAAATGTATCAATAAAAAATAAAACAGATTATATATTACTGCTGATCCTTTCATAGTTGGTGATTTAGGAATCATTTATACTTTGAGAATTTGCTTCCTAATCTCAAATCAGCCCTTCCTCAGTGGCAGTAGCAATTTCTGCTTCCCTAAAGATAATTAGCCAAAAGTGGACTAGAATGCTCAGGATCTTGGCAATGTTGAAACCGCTTAAGACAAATGCAATGAATTTATTGTCCATGTTGTATTTCCTGAAAGCTATAGTAATCTCAGAGCACAAAAACTTGGTTTTGTCTAAATCATTCTCTTCACTGAACTGTCTTATTTCACTAGCCACTTAAAATGAAAGGTATCCAGGCTTTACCTCTTACTCTCATGAAATCAAAATTTACATGATAACCACAATGATATTTTGATATTTATAAATTTATTGAGATATAATTCATATATCATAGAAGGGGTTCCTTTGGATTTACATTGGAGTGTCTTTTAGTGTATTAACAGAATTCCATGAAAATAACTGCTTTGTAATTTTAGAATATTTTCATCATCTCCCAAATAAATCCCTTATCCATTAACAGTCACTCCTCAATCTCTCCTTCCCCCATCTCCTAAAACCCACTGATTTATTTTTTGTCTTTATGCTTTTGCCAATTTTGGATTTTTCACATAAATTGAATCATGTATTATGTGGCCTTTTGTAATGAGCTTCTTTTCTTTAGCATAATGTTTTCAAGATTTATCTATGCGGTAGCTGTTGCACTACTGTTTCTGTCCTTTCTGTTATTGAATAATAGCTCATTGCACAGAAATATCACATTTTGTTTATCTATTTATTAGATGAGCATTTGGATTTTTTTTTTTTCTTGGTGTTATGAATAATGCTACATACACTTGTACACCAGGTTTTGTATGAATATTTGTTCTCATTTTTGTAAAATAGCTATTTAGGAGTAAAATTCCTGGGTAATGTGGTAACACTATGTTTAGTATTTGGAGGAGCTGCCAAAACATTTTCCAAAGAGATTTCATTGCTTAACATTTCCATCAGCCATATGAGTGTTTCAATCTCTCCACATTCATGCAGCACTTGTTAGTGTCCCACTTTTTAATTATAGCCATTCTAGTGGATGTGAAGTGGCATCTTATTGTAGTTTTGACTTTCATTCCCCTAATGACTAATGGTGTTGAACAGCTCTTCATGGGCTTATTGTCATTTGTATATCTTCCATGGATAAATATATATTCAAATCATTGTTCATTTTTTAAATCAGGTATTTGTCTTTTTGTTGTTGCATTGTAGGATTTATTAATATTTTCTGAATAATAGGCCTTTAATACATAGAAGATTTCAAATATTTTCTCCCATGCTGTAAGTTCTTTTTGCTTCTTTTAATAGTATGCTTTGATACTAAAACATTTTTAATTTTGATAAGGCCAAATTTATATGGTTTTCTCTTTTGTTGCTGCAATTCTGGTTTTATATCAAATAAGCCAATGCTTAAATGTAGGTCATGAATATTTACTACTATGCTTGCTTTTAAGCATTATATACGGTTAGCTCTTACATTTAGGTCTTTAATATATCTTGAATTAATTTGTATCTATGGTATAAAGGTACAACCTCATTTTTTTAATGCAGAAATTTGGTTGTACTAACATTATTTGTTGGTTAGACCATTCTTAGACATTCGTGTTTAACATTCTTTCACCAAAAATGTCAGCGTTTATTTCTGTATGCTCAATCTTATTCCATTAATCTGGATATCAATTTTTATGCTAACACCACACAGACTTGACTATTGCTGCTTTGGATTAAGTTTTGGAATTGGGAAGTATGAGTCCTTCAATTTTTTTGTTGTTCTTAAATTTTTAAAATTGCATTGGTTATTCTGATTTTTTTGTAATATTAGTAAATTTAATGATACACCTGCCTATTTCTACAAAAAAAAAGGAAGCAGAGATGTTGAGCCTTATTTTTGAATTTGCAGTTCAGTCTTTAGAGCATTTTCATCTTAACAATAATACATTTTCTAATTCATGAACACAGAATGTCTTTCCATTTGACTAAGCTATCTTTAGTTTCTTTCAATGATATTTTGTGTTTTTTGTGTAAGAATATTATACTTTTTGTAAAATTTATTTCTATTATTTTATTATTTTTGATGTCAGTATAAATAATTTTTTAAAAATAATTTTAATTTAGCATTTTTTAGTGTAGAAAAATAAAATTATTTTTGCATATTAACTTTATATCATGCAAATGTACTAAAATCATTTAGTGGCTACTTTTTAAAAATTGATTCCCTGAGATTTCCTACATACTACATTATGTCTTTTGTAAAGAAAGAGTTTTTGCTTGTTATTTTCTATCATGGGTGGCTTTTATTTCTATTTCTTGTCTTATTCTCTTGGCTGAAGCTTCTAGTACAATTTTGAATAAATGTTGTGAACATGGACATTTTTGTATTGTTGCTGGACTTCAGAAAAATGCTGTCAAATTTCATAATTGAGTATAATGTGAGTTGTGAGTTTTTTAAATAAATGTCTTTTATATCAGATTTAAGATATTTCCATTTCTAGTTTATTGAATATTTTAAAACTATGAAAGTGTGTTGATTTTATTAAATCTCTTTTTCCTTGGTTAGGCAAACTGCAGAGTCATCAATTTTGTTGATCCTTTTAAAGAATTAATTTTACTTTTGTTGATTTTCTTTATATTTTTCTATTCTCTATTTTTTTTATTTCTGCCAAAATCTTCATTAGTTTCCTCTTTGTTCCTTCTTTGAGTTTTGAGTGTATTCTTAGCTTCTGGAATTAAACTTAGAATTCAGACAGATCTCTACAGAGAACTTTTGAAAAATAAATACAAAAATTGATAAAGAATGGATACTTAGAAATCTCCTTGCTAACCCTGTTTGCACCAATTTGTATTACATAATGCTGAATACTAGAGAAAGTTAACCTTAAGATAATTATCAACTGAAATGAAATGAAATGAAAATAAATGAAGTTTTGGGAGGTAACATGCTATGAAGGTTTGTAAGACAGTAAATAAACAGGTCTTATAGTACCTTTAATTTTTAACTAGAAATAGATACTCTAAATGACCTACCCATTTTGGAATCATAAACAAAGCACCGTGTTCCTGCTGTTTCCTGATCTTCATTGTGGGCTTCTCTCACCATCAGGGGTATTTTATTTCTTTTAATAGCCTCCTCTCACTTTGTTTCTAGGTCAGACTAGAGGAAATTCAATTCTGAGCAATATCTAGTATAGAAATAAAAATAAAAAGAACCAGACCAATCTAACAAAGGAGATTTTAAAACTGAGAGGAATTTACATTAGATATTTGATTGATGGTCAGTGCTAAGGAATGTGCAGTTATCTGCACATTTTTGCAATTTTTATTTTAAAAAACTTTGAAGATTTTTATTTATGTTATTCATCATGTCGTTAAAATATTTGGGGCACTAATGGTAATTTGGGATTATGTAAATAAATGTTTCTTTGCTTCAACAGGACAAACTTAATAAAAAGTAAAAAACAGCAAGACATTTTAAAAAACAAAGCCAAGTCATAATAAATATATTACCATTTGACTTAAGAAGGTACCAAGAATAGAAGGGTTATTGAATATTTATTTTTGATAAAAATATAAATATATAAATGAAAGAATAACACACACACATATGTAAATCAATACATGTATGAAATGAAAGGTAAATAATTGGCTCTGTTCCTTCCTGTTGCTTTGATAAAATATCAGAGTGGGCAACTTATAAATGACAGAAATTTATTTCTCACAATTCTGGAGGCTGGAAGTTCAATATCAAGACAACTGCATGTTTGCTGTGTGATGAAGGCCCAGAATCTGCTTCCAAGATGACAACTTGTTGCATCCCCCAGAAGAAATGAATACTATGTCCTCACATGGAAGAACAGACACAAAGGGTAACTCACCTCTCAAACCCTTTCAGTTCCATGAATGGGATAAGGTCTGCATGGCCTAATCATCTCCCAAAATGTCTTACCCTTTTTTTGTGGGGGAGGCAGGAATTATTGCATTTTATTCTATTTCATTTTTTGTAAAGTTTTATTTTAAAGAAGTGGGGTACAAATTAGTGTTAGGTATAAAATATACAGTTGCTCATTATGCAAGTACACTTGATGATCAGGTGCGCCCCTCCCCTAGCAGTTTTCCACTGCTGTCAAGCCTTTTCTTATAGTATTATGACAATTTTCAAGGTCCTCATATGAGTGAAAGCATGTGATACTCAGTTCTTTGTTTCTGTGATAGATCACTCAGTATTTTAGACTCTACGTCCATCCGAGTTGCTGTGAAGTTCATAATTTTATCCTTCTTTGTGACTGCATAATATTCCATCATGTATATGTACCACATTTTTTAAAATCCAGTCCTCTTTCAATGGGCAGCATGGTTGGTCCCATGTTTTTGCTATTGCAAACGATGCTGCAATAAACATGCGTGTGCAGGCATCTTTTTCATAGAGTGATTTGAGTTCCTCTGGTAGGGAAATTGCAGGTTCATATGGAAGGTTGATTTTTAGATCTTTTAGGAATCACCACATTGTTTTCCACAGAGGTTGAACTAGTTTATACACCTACCTACCGTGTAGAAGTGTTCCCATTTCCCCATATCCACTCCAGGATCTGTTGTTTTTTGAATTATTGATGATGGTCATCC
>NW_007136417.1:0-4514 GCF_000164805.1 Carlito syrichta | reverse complement strand
TTGTCAAAGATGCAAAGTGAAAATATTTGTAGTAGGGAGAGGTAGATTTTAGCAGTCATAATTTTCTAAATGAAATTTCTGACTAGTTACTAACACACATACAAAATTTTTATACCATAAATCTGATAAACATGGTAAATATAAATTAAGAGGAAATAAGTAAATATAAAACATGCTGTAAAGATGGTTTAAAAAATTCTGCTTCCGATTGAGAATAAGTAGATAATAGGGTGAGGACAACAGAATTTGATGAAGTAAAACACAAGACAGGTAAGTCATGATTGGGTGTGATTGGAGTCAGGAAATGTCAGCTACCTGAATCCAGGAAGAAATTGGTGGATGTTGTTTCTTAGAATACTATTATAATGGTGGCATAACCATTCTGAAAGTTTTGGGAACAAAGACAAGGTTATTATAACTATTATATAGAAAATTCTTGCATCTGGAAAGAAGATAAGCCAAAGGCAAACTTTTATAATGTCAAATCTTATCTAGGACTCAAAGAAAAAGAAGTAGAAAATCCTTAAAGAAAAACTTCACCTCTGACAAAGTGTACTTTAAGCTGCCTTTAAACAGCAAGTTCTCAATCATTAATAAGATTGGGATGCAGGCTATTGGAAAAATGTGTACCGCATATATAAATCTGATTTATTTTTTTCTGCTGGGATCTGGAGAATTAGGGATAGAAAGCCATTATAGATACTATAAAGTTTTAATTGCCCTGAAACCAGCTTGTGAAATTCTCATGAGATTGAGACCTAGGTAGTTTTTGAACATGGTAAGTACAGGAGGACAGGTTCCTAAGGTATTTCTCCATGACAGGGAAGAATAACATTGTTTTCTTCAACAATAAGTTCTTAATTGAAATGAATCACTCTAACAACAGTAACAACAAAAATGCTAACTACAACAAAACAGATAGTAAGTGAAAGACAGAAGTATATTGATATGTATATATCAAATATAAGTGAAAGACACCTGGAAAATAAGTAGCCCTCAAACAGGTGGCTTTGAATTCCAACTTATAGAGTACCTTCAACAAAGAACAGTAAATTTTTAGAGAAGTGACAAGACAAAGATAAAAAGGACTTTGAGTTTCTAGGATTATAGAGAATTTGGGGAAAGGCAAATAAATGGCAGATAAATGCTAGTTAACAAAGCAGGCTAATGCAGATTCTTCTGGTATCATCTCTAGATGATAAGGGTCTAAAGTTGTCTTCTGTGGTTAACCTTTGTTCTCCTTGTTAGAAAAGGAGCGGTACATCTTTTGCCTTTGTTGCATCTACGTTCTGCTCTTAAGAAAATTGGGGGAGAATAGAGAGTTTTCCTATGTCTGTTGTTTCTTATTTGCCTTTGTTTTAACACTTTGGGATACATTCTGGTCTCCCATGCCTCTTTTTTAAATTCTCAAGTGGAATGCACTGAAAATGCAATATACTGGGATAAAAAGTTTCTGTCCAGAGCAGTCCTGACTTTGTCCTCAAGCCTCTCATAACAGAATGTCTTGCAATACTTCAACCCAGGGACTTAATGGTCACCCAACATAAAAAATACAGAATACAATACTTTCGGGGTCACTCAACTTTAGTGACATATGTCACATAAACAAACTCCACCCATCCTGGACTGCTTTCCTGAGACTTGGAGGACCAGCTTGCCACAGATCCTAGGCTTCTGTTGATTCATCCTGCCTGTTTTTGAGTGATAAAATTGCTTTGCCTAACTTGTTATGTAAATATTCTGTCTCACTGGACTCAACTCTGGCAGCCTCATTTGTGCAAAACCTCCTTCCAGACTTAGGAATCTTAGTAAAAATCAGTGAGTTTTCCACAGTCTTCTCCTAGGATTAGTAGCCAGTGCATGATGCTTCTCTTCTAGAGATTATTACTAGTACCTGGTATTTCAGCTTAGTAATAAGGCTACCCAAACTACAACTTAAAATATTTAACAAAGCTGTGTAAAGCTTGTGAATAGTAGCAATGAGTAAGTTTTAGGTGACAAATTTATGCAAACACATTATGCAAATAGACAATTGCCTACTTGGTGACAGTAGTGGTATATCTACTGTGATTGCTAAGGCCTGCTAGAGTAGACAAAAGCAAAGACTGAACACCATAGCTCCAACACAAGCCCCTGGTTTACAGCTGAGCAGAAACATGATTGTGTTAAAGTTAATGTCTCTGATTCTTATGGACTAGAAGTTGCATATAAAGAATGAACCATATATGAAGAAAATAGAGGTACAATTATCTATCTTATAAAGTTATTGTGAGGTCTTCATGGAGTAACAAATATGAAAATATTTTAAAGTGTGAAGTACTATGTGTTTATAAGTTATTTGTCACTAATACACCCTCCCCCACCCTCTCAGACAGTTCCAACTGTCTCCTCAATTATGAAGGAAAACACTAAACCCATGGGTGCAAATTGACTACATTTTTTCATAATTAATACTTAGTTGTCCAGACCTCTAAATATTCTGAGTATGACTTCAAATTCTGGGTATGACTTCTGGGTATAGCAAAAGAGGTTATGGTGAATAGTAAACTTGTTAATGCAATAATCAACTCTCCTCTCTTGTTTAGAAGATCAGTCATTGGATGTATCAATGTTAGAATAAAAACTTGTAAAAATGACAGAATTTGTTTTTGTTTTTGTTTTTTTGAGTGGGAGTCTCACTCTGTTGCCCAGAATGGAGTGCAGTGGCCGCTCCCAGCCACTGCAGCCTTGAGCTGCTGGGCTCCGGCAATCCTTCCACCTCAGCCTTCCAAGTAGTTGGAACTACAGGTGCACGTGACCATGCCCGACTAATTTTTTGATGTATTGTAGAGATGAGGTCTCACCAACTTGCCCAGGCGAGTCTTGAACGAGCGGGCTCAGGCAATTTACTCACTTCAGCCTCCCAAGGCACAGGATTACAGGCTGAGCCACCGAGCCAGGCTTTAAAAATGACAGAATTTGTAACAAATCAATAAACTTTAGTGGAGAAACACTACACCAACAAAAACAAAATGAATTGTTTTGCTCTTTAATGGACGTGAACTTTTTCAATATGTCAAATAACTACTATTCTTCAAGATTTATTCAGAAGTATTGAATGGTCAGTTAATGATTTAGATAAAATATATTGTTAAATCAGAGAAATATTGGTAAAAGCCAGTTGTTTTATATAGAAACTGTCCCCACAGTATAATTATCTAGTGGTATTGAGGGACATAATTTAGACAATATTTTTGAAATGATCACTAAATATGAAATGCATTGCTGTTAGAAAGTTTCAATACAATTTGTTCTGCACTTCCATCTTAACAACCATAAGAAATTAAATCATTTTTTAAATGTCCTTTAAAAAGCAAATTGTTTTTGAGCCTAATACTTTTCCAGTTCATTGAAAACTAAGGCTATGAAATGGAGACAATTATACTATAACTTTTAATTTTCTGGGCTTGGATGACTTACAGGTCCCAGGAGCTTTCATATAGAGATGATATTCGCTGGATGGCAGAGCTCGGGTCCAGGGTAGTTTTCACAGGCTGTTAGGTTGATGGCTCTACAATTGCTTCCTGGTCTGTCACTTGTCTGCCTGTTGATGGGCTTCAATGGGCTCTCCTGGTCCTCCTAGGTATAGTTTGGTCTTGACTTCTCTTTGATCCTGAGGTAATGGAGCATTTTATCAATTTTATTGAGTAGGTCTTGATCAGATGTTTTTTAAAAATTTCTTTCAGAAGATCAATATTCTCAGTTGTTTGGTCAAGAAAAGCAGGAAAAGAGGTAGGCAGAAGGATTCTTTCTCTGTCTCCATATGCTTTCTGTGTGAACCCTTATTGTTGGGAGCCAACATCTATAGCTACATGGCTGAGACCTGTAAAGGCCCATCTGGAAGATCACCTCTGACATAGGATATCAGTTATACCTATAATATTGGTGTTTGATTAGTGACCAGTGTGCATGCATGGCAGTAAAACTTATAAGTAAATCTCTATACACCTGATGGAAAGTTGCACAGCAGAATTATTTTATATGACCTTGTCCCTTCTAAGTTTTACTTCTTCCTAGATATTTTTTAACTTCTATTTCCTGGTAGACTGGTTAGTCAGCTCTTGTTCCCGAAAGCTGTTTCCCCTAGGGCTAAGATTAGAAACTAAATTACCATAATAGTTTTATCGCCCTGCCCCTAGCCAGGCAGAACGTTTTCTTTTGTTTCATTAATTACCAAAACTCTGTTTGCTTCAGCCCATGGCCACCGTCATGGCGGCCATGCATTTCCTTGTTCAAGAGTGTGACAGCCACTATTTGATTTTTAGAGTAGACTTGTTAGGATAAAATATATACATATACACTCATAGTTGCATTTACATTTTATAGTATATTTGAGTAAATTTATGCTTGCTGTTTTGTTTCCTTTTGCTACATTATTCAAATATAATAGTTACTATATGATTTATAAAAGAATTAATGATGAGGTATTAGCTTAATAGGATATAGCATAGTATTAAAGGTCAATCATTAGATTA
>NW_007136416.1:0-4341 GCF_000164805.1 Carlito syrichta | reverse complement strand
AACAATCTGTATTGAAATTGTGCACTTGTGATTTTAATATAAGTTTTGTGAAGCATGTCATGCATCATGGAATTTGAATTGTTTGCTTGGAACTTGTTAATCTTGTGATGGTCTTGTGATGCATGGTTTGTAAAGCACGGAACTTGTACGCCCCCAGCAAGTGATTATCACACTGCTGGAGGGTATAGAAAATGGTATATAAGTTGGAAAATGTTTGAATAAAATTGGCTTCAGTCCTGATCAGACTGTTCCCAGAAGAACTGCCTCCGAGTGGTCTCTTCTCATCGTCCAGATTCTCCGGTGTGGGTCCTAACCCACCCTCGGTGGGAGCAGGTCTCCGACACCTTATAATACATCCCAGGTGGCAGGATTCCTGTATTCATCCAAAAGAGAAAGTTTTAAATAACACAACAATGCCCAGTTAACCCCATTTAGAATGAAAGGCCCATTATCAGAGGTCTGTTGGCAGGAGATTTGGATGCTGAGTTTTTGTAACCTTACCTATGTTGTGGTAGTGTGATTCTGTCCAGTTCTGGATCTTTTAAAATGAACTTTAATATAAATTATTAAACCAGCATTATGTATTTATCCAGCCATTTCTTGTATAAAAGAAGAGTGGAATTGTAGGTTCTAGAAAATTCAGTTACCCTCATATTATGTGTTTGGAGACATATTACTTTGCTGCTATTGAGTTAATCAGGGGGAGCGTAAAAAGTATTATTTCTATTGTTACAAATTAAAAGCAATTATTTGAATGCTACATTTTAATAACATAATTTAACTACATTTATTTTTGTATCTTCATTAGCATTAATGGAATTAAATTGATTTTGATATGTCTTAGAAGAAGTGGAGAGGACTAGAGTTCATTTATGAGAAAAAGAGATTTATTTCCCTAAAAATACTGATTCTTAAGCTCAGGTTAAGACACTAGGCCTAGTATTTGATGTGGGATATTTCTTTAAAATGTTATACATAATAAATCTAAGGCTCTGAAATTCAGTGAATCTATCTTACTAATATTGTGCCATTTGCATGAAAATTAGTTTTATGAAGGAACCAACAGTGCTGACAATGTGCAATTGACTTTGCAAGACAGTTCATATTTCATGCTATCTTATTTTCCTATATAGCTTTTTACTTTAGCGTCGCAGTAAATATGATTTAATGTCGTGTTCCAAATCTGTAAATAACCTCTTGCTAATTTGATATGCATTTATTGATATATTTGTTTGTACTCAATAAATGTGGTTTTTGAGACTAAGACCACAGAAGTAAATAAAACAGTTGACCTCATGGGTTGAACTGTGATGGTCACAGTTTTTTCCTCACAAATATCATTACCATGACATTCCTAAGTTGTCTTTCCTCTGGTATTTTGCTCTTTGTTCTGGCTGCTAAAAAATCAAATTAGTAGTTGTAGTGTTGGATCCCAAAGACCTCAGATAGGAAGGCATCATGCCTGAGAGGCTGAAGCAAAGACATAAAGACAACAGATGAGACATGGGCTTTATTTAGGAACTTACTTATGGCAAAATTGCCAGCTGGATAGGAAAAACAAAAACACTCCTGATTGTTAAAGGCATGCAGATTACATGGCATCTTACATATGGTGGTGGTATGGAAAGGGTGTGGTTTCTAGTGTGCAGGTGCAGTGTGAGAATGTGCTTATACATAGGTTGTGTATACACAACATGACTGTGATTTCTCACTAGTGGTAGAATTACTTTTGTATTATAATGAGCTAAATATGAACTAAAGGTAACCACAGGTTATAGACCTTGATCGAGGTGGCCCAATCTGTTCTGAACCAGCCCAGGGGTTCCAACTATTTCCAGGAAGAAAGTATGAAAACATTCACTATGCATAACTGCAAGATGTGGTCAGGACGTGCAGAGAAAACTTTGCTCATGACCTCAGCATGACCTGCATGCCCAGACATGGAGCCTGAGGAGAAGAGGATATTCCAGTTTGACCACCCCCAGGACATCTCCCTACATTCCAGTCCCCTTCCTATGGCCATATCCAGGGTGTCACTGAGTGTGTGTCATGCTATAGTAGTTCATCACTGACGTTTTAGAGTTATATAATATGTAATTTTATAA
Organism: Carlito syrichta; assembly: GCF_000164805.1. Classification (NCBI taxonomy): domain Eukaryota; kingdom Metazoa; phylum Chordata; class Mammalia; order Primates; family Tarsiidae; genus Carlito; species Carlito syrichta. The sequence continues at coordinate 2,236 of NW_007136416.1, read as the reverse complement.
TTATCACCTACTGTTTTTACTTCATTTTATTTTTGCCCTCATCTTCTCATTTATTTACATCTATTACTCTCACAAGCTGCCAAACATTACATTTTAAATTATGGTATCAGTTGAATTGTGGCATATGTAAATATGAAAAAAATACATCATTTTTCTCTCCCAATGATCACCCATAAGGCTGAACATTTAGTAAGTTTTAATGTTGATTGATATATTAATTATAGAGTCATAAACCTATTGCTTTTCACTAAGAATTAGGTTTCATGATTGTTGGCATCTTGTTATATATGGTTAAGAAAGATTTTTTGCAAATATAGTCCTTTTTGTGAAAGAATTGTTCTACCCCTCAGATTTCCACAGCTGGACCATTTTTGTAAGAGCTAGAATGACACTATGGAAAGGGAGAGTACTCTTTTCATATAGAGCTCTGTCATAAAGTTGAAATGTAGCCAGCACTAGCTAGTATACTTCAGATTCTCAGTCCTTTTCCCACACAATTTCTTCACCATGTGCTTTCTTCACCATGACTGACTATTTATTAGTGATATGAATCATAGTGAGAGGATGGGATGTTTTTAATTTGCAAAGACAAAAATATTGTAGAATAACAAAAGTCTTAATAATGAATATGGCAAACAGTTTGGAAATATTTGTTCTTAATGTAATACGTGGATGCACTATGTCTCCTTTGTCTCAGCATCATCATTCTCTGCACTAGGCATGTTCTTGTTAACATGTCTTCTCCCATGACCTGTACTTTGTTGGGTGAATGAATGGATAAACAGGACTTTACTATAGAACACATTCTAGTAGACTGATATGTCAGTGGGTATTCTGACTGCTGTGTACATGTACGCTATTTGCCTCATTTCAGCATCAAAAACTGCAGTTAGACCTGAAGGGAGAACAAAAGGTTACAGGATCTGACAAAAAGTTGAAGGAGAAAGACACCATCTCTAGGGGGAAAAAAAAGCTGAAAGCAGTGAAACACAATGAAGCTTGAGCCTCTAAATATGAGTCTGAAAACTCTTCAAAAAGAAACAGGCTATAAAACCAAAAATCAAAATATCTTGTAATCTTATCAAAAGCAAATTAATACTCTAAGAAAACCTCATGCCAACATAGGGGAACAAAATTCAGAAAGACTATTACAATGTCCTTTCAATTACAACCAACTTAGCCACATATAATAATTTCCTTCACAAATTTCCTTTCATAAATCCCACCATGACATAGACTATTTACAACACACTTAGACTTTCTGTTTTGCCTCATACTTCCCTCCTTCTTAAATGTCCAGTCATTTTACTTTAAGGCAAAAATTAACTATATAAAACCCTTTGTCATATAAAACTGTTCTTTCTGTATAACCTTCCTTACCAAAAGTGCATCTTTATACCAGTAACTTCCTTTATGCCTCTGTCTCTCTCTTTCTCTCTCCTGCTTACTAGTTCCTTTCTGCATTCTTTCTTAAATAACTTTTCTAAATCCATAACCTGAAATAACATTTAAACAATCTCCAAATTAGACCAAAGTATTTCTTTTTTCAAAAATTTTTTTAAAAATTTTGATAAAACCTGGGAAGCAAGAAATTCTAAACTGTGTCAGATATTTGCATTGTACAGAAGAGAGCCATAACACAATTTTAGAAACATGTTTCTCCTTTTCATAATTGAAAATGACCTAGACATTTAATGTTTCCAAAATAATTTTAAGAGTTCAAATCACATGAAACACATACCCATACATATTATCTCTTTATATTTACTCAATTTATTCATTTTTAGCAGTTTGCTGAATTACTTATGAAAGTTCGGATTTTAGAAAAAAAGCTAGTCATAGCCATTTTTACAGCCTGTGAATATCAAGTGACTATAAAGTGTTTACCTAAATAAGGACTTTAAAGTTACATACATGGACATTTTGCCAATAACTTGGAAGATTCAGCAGTTTTCATTGAATTAGCAATCTTGAATCAGTCTTGCTTGTCAAAAATTATACACGCAAAGATCATTAAGGCTATATGAAGTTGGAGAGCATTTAGATCTATTTATTTAATTTATGAGTACTCATTTACTTATAAGCCAATTTGGTAACAATTCTAGACACAACATACAACACACATATGCATATAAACACATTTGTACACACACCCATATAATCTAACAGCTTTTTTCTTGGAAATTCTAGCCATAGAATTGCAAAAAATTCACCATTGTATACAAGATAACTAAAT
>NW_007136415.1:0-7168 GCF_000164805.1 Carlito syrichta | reverse complement strand
AACAATCTGTATTGAAATTGTGCACTTGTGATTTTAATATAAGTTTTGTGAAGCATGTCATGCATCATGGAATTTGAATTGTTTGCTTGGAACTTGTTAATCTTGTGATGGTCTTGTGATGCATGGTTTGTAAAGCACGGAACTTGTACGCCCCCAGCAAGTGATTATCACACTGCTGGAGGGTATAGAAAATGGTATATAAGTTGGAAAATGTTTGAATAAAATTGGCTTCAGTCCTGATCAGACTGTTCCCAGAAGAACTGCCTCCGAGTGGTCTCTTCTCATCGTCCAGATTCTCCGGTGTGGGTCCTAACCCACCCTCGGTGGGAGCAGGTCTCCGACACCTTATAATACATCCCAGGTGGCAGGATTCCTGTATTCATCCAAAAGAGAAAGTTTTAAATAACACAACAATGCCCAGTTAACCCCATTTAGAATGAAAGGCCCATTATCAGAGGTCTGTTGGCAGGGGATTTGGATGCTGAGTTTTTGTAACCTTACCTATGTTGTGGTAGTGTGATTCTGTCCAGTTCTGGATCTTTTAAAATGAACTTTAATATAAATTATTAAACCAGCATTATGTATTTATCCAGCCATTTCTTGTATAAAAGAAGAGTGGAATTGTAGGTTCTAGAAAATTCAGTTACCCTCATATTATGTGTTTGGAGACATATTACTTTGCTGCTATTGAGTTAATCAGGGGGAGCGTAAAAAGTATTATTTCTATTGTTACAAATTAAAAGCAATTATTTGAATGCTACATTTTAATAACATAATTTAACTACATTTATTTTTGTATCTTCATTAGCATTAATGGAATTAAATTGATTTTGATATGTCTTAGAAGAAGTGGAGAGGACTAGAGTTCATTTATGAGAAAAAGAGATTTATTTCCCTAAAAATACTGATTCTTAAGCTCAGGTTAAGACACTAGGCCTAGTATTTGATGTGGGATATTTCTTTAAAATGTTATACATAATAAATCTAAGGCTCTGAAATTCAGTGAATCTATCTTACTAATATTGTGCCATTTGCATGAAAATTAGTTTTATGAAGGAACCAACAGTGCTGACAATGTGCAATTGACTTTGCAAGACAGTTCATATTTCATGCTATCTTATTTTCCTATATAGCTTTTTACTTTAGCGTCGCAGTAAATATGATTTAATGTCGTGTTCCAAATCTGTAAATAACCTCTTGCTAATTTGATATGCATTTATTGATATATTTGTTTGTACTCAATAAATGTGGTTTTTGAGACTAAGACCACAGAAGTAAATAAAACAGTTGACCTCATGGGTTGAACTGTGATGGTCACAGTTTTTTCCTCACAAATATCATTACCATGACATTCCTAAGTTGTCTTTCCTCTGGTATTTTGCTCTTTGTTCTGGCTGCTAAAAAATCAAATTAGTAGTTGTAGTGTTGGATCCCAAAGACCTCAGATAGGAAGGCATCATGCCTGAGAGGCTGAAGCAAAGACACAAAGACAACAGATGAGACATGGGCTTTATTTAGGAACTTACTTATGGCAAAATTGCCAGCTGGATAGGAAAAACAAAAACACTCCTGATTGTTAAAGGCATGCAGATTACATGGCATCTTACATATGGTGGTGGCATGGAAAGGGTGTGGTTTCTAGTGTGCAGGTGCAGTGTGAGAATGTGCTTATACATAGGTTGTGTATACACAACATGACTGTGATTTCTCACTAGTGGTAGAATTACTTTTGTATTATAATGAGCTAAATATGAACTAAAGGTAACCACAGGTTATAGACCTTGATCGAGGTGGCCCAATCTGTTCTGAACCAGCCCAGGGGTTCCAACTATTTCCAGGAAGAAAGTATGAAAACATTCACTATGCATAACTGCAAGATGTGGTCAGGACGTGCAGAGAAAACTTTGCTCATGACCTCAGCATGACCTGCATGCCCAGACATGGAGCCTGAGGAGAAGAGGATATTCCAGTTTGACCACCCCCAGGACATCTCCCTACATTCCAGTCCCCTTCCTATGGCCATATCCAGGGTGTCACTGAGTGTGTGTCATGCTATAGTAGTTCATCACTGACGTTTTTAGAGTTATATAATATGTAATTTTATTATTATCACCTACTGTTTTTACTTCATTTTATTTTTGCCCTCATCTTCTCATTTATTTACATCTATTACTCTCACAAGCTGCCAAACATTACATTTTAAATTATGGTATCAGTTGAATTGTGGCATATGTAAATATGAAAAAAATACATCATTTTTCTCTCCCAATGATCACCCATAAGGCTGAACATTTAGTAAGTTTTAATGTTGATTGATATATTAATTATAGAGTCATAAACCTATTGCTTTTCACTAAGAATTAGGTTTCATGATTGTTGGCATCTTGTTATATATGGTTAAGAAAGATTTTTTGCAAATATAGTCCTTTTTGTGAAAGAATTGTTCTACCCCTCAGATTTCCACAGCTGGACCATTTTTGTAAGAGCTAGAATGACACTATGGAAAGGGAGAGTACTCTTTTCATATAGAGCTCTGTCATAAAGTTGAAATGTAGCCAGCACTAGCTAGTATACTTCAAATTCTCAGTCCTTTTCCCACACAATTTCTTCACCATGTGCTTTCTTCACCATGACTGACTATTTATTAGTGATATGAATCATAGTGAGAGGATGGGATGTTTTTAATTTGCAAAGACAAAAATATTGTAGAATAACAAAAGTCTTAATAATGAATATGGCAAACAGTTTGGAAATATTTGTTCTTAATGTAATACGTGGATGCACTATGTCTCCTTTGTCTCAGCATCATCATTCTCTGCACTAGGCATGTTCTTGTTAACATGTCTTCTCCCATGACCTGTACTTTGTTGGGTGAATGAATGGATAAACAGGACTTTACTATAGAACACATTCTAGTAGACTGATATGTCAGTGGGTATTCTGACTGCTGTGTACATGTACGCTATTTGCCTCATTTCAGCATCAAAAACTGCAGTTAGACCTGAAGGGAGAACAAAAGGTTACAGGATCTGACAAAAAGTTGAAGGAAAAAGACACCATCTCTAGGGGGAAAAAAAAGCTGAAAAGCAGTGAAACACAAATGAAGCTTGAGCCTCTAGATATGAGTCTGAAAACTCTTCAAAAGAAACAGGCTATAAAACCAAAAATCAAAATATCTTGTAATCTTATCAAAAGCAAATTAATACTCTAAGAAAACCTCATGCCAACATAGGGGAACAAAATTCAGAAAGACTATTACAATGTCCTTTCAATTACAACCAACTTAGCCACATATAATAATTTCCTTCACAAATTTCCTTTCATAAATCCCACCATGACATAGACTATTTACAACACACTTAGACTTTCTGTTTTGCCTCATACTTCCCTCCTTCTTAAATGTCCAGTCATTTTACTTTAAGGCAAAAATTAACTATATAAAACCCTTTGTCATATAAAACTGTTCTTTCTGTATAACCTTCCTTACCAAAAGTGCATCTTTATACCAGTAACTTCCTTTATGCCTCTGTCTCTCTCTTTCTCTCTCCTGCTTACTAGTTCCTTTCTGCATTCTTTCTTAAATAACTTTTCTAAATCCATAACCTGAAATAACATTTAAACAATCTCCAAATTAGACCAAAGTATTTCTTTTTTCAAAAATTTTTTTAAAATTTTGATTAAAACCTGGGAAGCAAGAAATTCTAAACTGTGTCAGATATTTGCATTGTACAGAAGAGAGCCATAACACAATTTTAGAAACATGTTTCTCCATATCACAACCTTTTCATAATTGAAAATGACCTAGACATTTAATGTTTCCAAAATAATTTTAAGATTTCAAATCACATGAAACACATACCCATACATATTATCTCTTTATATTTACTCAATTTATTCATTTTTAGCAGTTTGCTGAATTACTTATGAAAGTTCGGATTTTAGAAAAAAGCTAGTCATAGCCATTTTTACAGCCTGTGAATATCAAGTGACTATCAAGTATTTACCTAAATAAGGACTTTAAAGTTACATACATGGACGTTTTGCCAATAACTTGGAAGATTCAGCAGTTTTTCATTGAATTAGCAATCTTGAATCAGTCTTGCTTGTCAAAAATTATACATGCAAAGATCATTAAGGCTATATGAAGTTGTAGAGCATTTAGATCTATTTATTTAATTTATGAGTACTCATTTACTTATAAGCCAATTTGGTAACAATTCTAGACACAACATACAACACACATATGCATATAAACACATTTGTACACACACCCATATAATCTAACAGTTTTTTTCTTGGAAATTCTAGCCATAGAATTGCAAAAAATTCACCATTGTATACAAGATAACTAAATCCAAATTATATCTCTGACAAAATGAGAACCTATTAATATGGCTAAATTCTGTAAGGGTTGTGTACAAAAATTTGGCTAAAGCAGTTTCCCTGGCAATTTGATTTAAAAAAAAACCTCTTTAAACTCTTTTTTTTTTTTTTTTTGGTCATAAGTTGGTAACCCATTTGTTTCTAATCAGCTAATATCCGTCCCAAAGGACTGTCAGATGGAATAGACTTGTTCTCTCCCATATTAAATACAAAGTGAAGACTAAATAAACAATAATAAACAATGAAACCAAAGGATATCCCAAGTGCAAACAAGCTACAACCACCACCTCTTTTCTGCAAATGGTTATTAAAAGTCCAAATGAGAAGGAATTAAATTCTCTTATGACCTGGTCTGACTCACCCATGAGCACAACTGCTCCCAATCTTGGTTTTCTCCCAGTGAATTGCCAAGGAACACTGGCGGAGGTCGACAATGATGTACCGCAGGGAGTTTCTGTGGGACAACCCTGCTGAAACCAACTAGCTGCAAGCAGCGATGTTTCAACAGATTTCCCCCCCATACAAACTAGTCCAGTTGCTTCCCTTGTGATCAAATGAGAATGAGAGGAAAAAACTGGAAGAAAAGGGATTTAATTTTGTACCAGGTTGCAGGGAGATGGGCGGCATCATTACAAATATCCTGCTCAAAAGCAGTACAATTTACTCAGAATTTATACTCCATAGCCACCCCTGAGGCTAAATTAACAACGGCTTGACTCAAAATCTAATCCTTCTCCACCCACCCCTGAGACTCAATGAACCATGTTTACTGGCAGTTTCTGCATGACCCAAGATCTTGTCATGCTGATAGCTCCTTGAGAGGGAATGGGAAGTTTCAACTACCAAAGAAGTTACCTCAGTACATTTAGATAAGCAACTTCAAATCAAATATGAGATATGTAAGAATGCCTGTTCTTATAGCTTTGGCCTCTAACACTATATTGAGTCTCTGTTACTTTCAAGAGCTCACATTAAATATAATTCTGACAAAGAATCTGCTTTCATATTGTGAACAGCAATCTAACAAAAATGATAGGAATACTATCATCAAATGTTTACATAATTATTTGTCTGGAAGAGTTACAAACAGAACAAAGAATATAAACAGTCAAAGCTTATGTAGCATTAATTACATTCCATGGACATCTTTAAGTACCTTAAATGGAATATTTTATTTAAAGTTTATGAGAACTCTTTGAGATAGGCAATATTATTAACATCATCTCCATTTTACAGAAGAGAAAAACAAGGTACAAGTTGAAATTTATCACCTAAAGAGACAAATAAGAAAGGAAATTAAGAAAAACATTATCTTGGGGTCTAGAATGTTTGATAGAATTAAATAAAATTAGTTTGGGACCAGATCATAAAGAATTTAATATCAACTGACATCTCATTTCATGAATATTTATAGTTTTAGATACTAGGGAAGACAGCAGTGACCAGAGATATTGTGGGCATTATTTACTCCAACTTCTTGTTTTACTGATGTTGGGTTTCACAGTACAGAGGCCACACAAAAATTTTTCAGTCAATGAGACAGAATAGCTTCTACATTTTCCTATATAACTATCCATTTTGGTACGATACTCAATGTCACTCTGCTTCTTCATTTTACTTACTTTTTGTTCTTCTGGAATTTAACATCTTATTCCCTTTAAACAAATGTTCTTCTTTTTCTTGAGGTCAATTGTGCAGAAGTATGATACCTTAAATGGATGATGAATGATTATGAGGTGAATTAACATAAGATAAAAGTTAAAAGCAGATTTAGCCCTAGGGATTTTGTACCTGCCTTTCCCTTATTCTGGGAACAAATTATGGCAGTTTCCTCATATCCATTTATTTTAAAATTCCTGGTCTGATAATCTTGTTGAATAGTATAATGCATCCCTCCTTTACTTGTCCTGTACTCTTGATGTACTTTGCTCTCCTTTCTTTTATGCCCATAATAATGATCAACATAAAACAAGATAATTTACTTATATAGGATTTTTAATATTTTTTCTGACATGCTCCTTTAGAAAATAAATTTTGTGAAGATCAGAAACTTTATTTTGTTTGTGAACATATCCAAAGTGCCTAGATCTTAGTAGGCATTCAACATATATTGGAAATGCCCAGGCATTTTCAAGGGTCTGAGCATTTCTTTAATGAAAAAAAAAAGTCAAGAACACAATATTATTTTTAAACATTTCCAGCTTAAAATTTACAAAACTCTTTAAAAACATGAATGGAGAAAGAATTGAATCCATTATGAAATCAAATGAGTTTTCCACAATGAAATGTCAGTCGGGGCAAAAACAGTTGTCCTCTCTATTACTGCTTAATTAAAATCTCTGACAATTTTATTTCAGGTCAAAACAATCCAGAAAAGGAGGATAAAGTTAAAACAGACAAACACAATACTGCTTGTGACAGCCTCTTCAAATGCAAATCTGGCATCATGATCTGAATCTACACAGCCTAGAATGAAAATATCCCTTGTAAGTTATATTTCTAGGGATGAGTATTTAAGAGTTGCAGGATAAAAGACATGTAAGTTAATTATCTTATTTTGGTTTTTGGAAGTTTGTTACTAAATATTGTAAATGTAAACAAGTTTTTCAGGGAGGAGTTCATGAAGGCGTTTATAAAGAACTAGGTTTGCAATTGTTAAGAGATATTTGGTTCATTATTGGATTTTCACAGAAATCTCCAGAAGTACCCACACTCAACAGGAAACAACTGAGCTAAGTGTCAAGATGAAGTCTCCATTTTGTCACTAAGTAAGTTGCCATTCTGT
>NW_007136414.1:0-835 GCF_000164805.1 Carlito syrichta | reverse complement strand
TTTTTTGCTCTTTATCATTAAACATTTCCAACTTAAAATTTACAAAACTCTTTAAAAAATGAATAGGTAAAGAATTGACTAAATTATGAAACCAAATGATTATTTCCTCATTGACATGGGTGCAATTAGCAGCACCTCAAGGATAAATTTCCATGCATTTCAACAAATATGTTTAGTGACAAATTGAATTAATTTGTTAGCTCAGACATTGGCTATTTAGATTATAGAGTCTAATCACATAACTTGAATATGTTTGGTTTGGATTTTTACCTCTGGATGTTTATCAGGTATATAGTCTCTTGTTTATTAATGCCAAATGGAATTGAGAGCATTTGAGTTAATAGTTAGAAATACCAAATCTGTGTTCTTAATTAATTGAGCAGTTCAATTTAAAAATATTTATATGAACAACATATTAATGATTCTTAAATCATGAGTTTCATTGTAAATGAAGGAAGCAAAAAGTGGATAAAGTAAAATACACCCCAAAACTCTGAAAAGATTATAATAGATGAAAAACACAATTATCACACATTTTTGGCACACTATTTTTACTTAATTCACTGCAGGAAGCAATAACAGGACAATATAGATTTAATGTAATATGTACTTTTATGAAGTATTTTTGTTTTCCAAAGGGAAAGGAGAAGTTGATAAAGATGCTTAATTTAAGAAGGATAACAAAGTAAAGAAGCATTTTAAACCTCATATAGTAAAACAAGCACATCTGCACCTCAGTATAGTTTAATGACAATTACAGTTAATATTTTTACCAACATGTCTATACAGTTCTACAAAGCACCTACTATGCTAGTCAGTTCTACAAATCACCTAC
>NW_007136413.1:0-4685 GCF_000164805.1 Carlito syrichta | reverse complement strand
GAAACTAAACTTACTTCTAATCCTAAATATATTTAATTTTAAACCTACATTAAGTATATATAATTTTAAGTTTACGTTAAAACTTAATTATTTCCTATTCCTTTATTTTTAACTAATACCTACATCTATAATAAACATTTATCTTTTAATTATAACTGCTATCTATTTAATTCTAATCCTTACTTTAATTTTAACCTTCTTTCTAATTAAACTATAATATTTCTTAAATCAAAAGGCATGTCTGTGACTTGTTTTTCCCAAAAACGCCTGTTTGTGGAGATACTCTGTCTCAGTTTCTCACTCCCTCATCAATCACAACTGTCAATGTTGTTACTTTTAAAGGGTGTGAGGAAGTACTTGTTTTTCCTTTTTAGCTAAAAGTTGCAAAATTTGCATTCCCTTGTCCTTTCAGGGGGGAAATGTTTTGCTGTTGAGCCCTTTTTACATTTTTATACATAGGTTTATTGCTAATTCCACATCCTTGCACATTCTAAGGGCACCCTTTTTGCTGCAATCTCACCTCCATTATGCCTATGTATAATTTTTGCTGTCAAATGCCATCATCCATTTGTGCATCTATTATCTCAATTAAAGAGGGAATATTCTCAAGCCTATGCACGCAATCCCTCAAAGTTAGGGAAGGTCCGTCAACAGGATCCATGGGGCTCTTGCCTCTGTCATGGCCGCATCTTACTGGGGCCTTGCTCCCAGCTGGTGTTTTTCCTGTTTTCAGGTCCCTTTTACCTTACTTTTACTAGTGATTGCGGCTCCTGGCAGGTAGTGTCTTCTGTGAACTGTAAAGCAAAGGAAAGGTAGACATCTGCATCATCTCACATGTCATGTTAGATGGAGGAATTATTTGGCACCAAGGATGAAAACTATGTTTGTGCCATGTAACATAGCATAATATTAATTTATGTAAAGAGGAAAATAATGAATTTGTCATGATGCCATATAGCAGGCTGTAACCCACTTACACCATGCCTATGTAAACAAGTGATTCTCTTCCAGCTGGTGCCCAAAGTTATTTCAGAAGATTTCAGCATCTCTTATTCAAGCCTAAATTTTAAGTCCATACAGAACTTATGAGCTTCAGGGTCTGGACAAAAGAACTTTTCAAGTTTCATATCTTTTTTAGACTTTCCTGCACCAGCTGTGAAAATCATTTATCCCTGGTGAAAATTGAGCTGCTCTGTGTTCTCAATAATGAAAATGGTCAACTGCATGCTAGCAATTTTCTCTGTCCTTACCAAGATGAATGGAGACTTTGAATCCTTTTTCACTGCTCCATGGAATTGCCTTTTACTTATATTTTGAAAGTTGCCAGACATGCCAGGAGATTAACACAGAAGACTCTTTGGAGCAGCAGAAAAATTATACCACACACCAGTGACATTTGTGACTCCCTCAGGCTGGTATGCAGCCATCAGACAGTCAAAACAAACACCTCTCAAACACATGCCAGAACTCAATTCCCCCTCACATCTGCTCCCGTGATAAAAAAAACTAAAGTGGCTGATGGTACTTCATCAATTTTAAAGACCCAGTCAGTAGCTCAGATAATGCTTCAAGAATATAACAACAGAAAAATGTTGGCATACAACTGGACAAGGAGGAGGACACTGGGATGATGATTCAGCATGGGAAGCACTGGAAAACATCAGAAGGTCAGAGGTTCACAACTGGGCATAGAAATCTGATATTGTTCCTCACCATTCTGTTTTTGGGGAAGATGTTCACTATTGAAGAATGAGGATAAAAAAATAAGCCTCCTTTCCATTCCTTATACTATGGCCATCATCATTTTTATCATCAATAACACAATAAAGTAATATCATAATCAATTCTTAATTTATTTAAAGCAGAGTTTCTCAAACTTGGCATAAGTGATATATCGGGCTAATGATTTCTTGTTGGGGGTGGAGGGGGAGTTCTGTGCACCCTGGAATGTTTAGCAGCACCTCTGATTTCTAACCACTAGATACCAGTACCTATGCCAAGTTATGACAATTAAAAATGTTTCTAGACATTGCCAAGTGTAAAAATCACCCCAGTTAGGAATCACTAAGTTAAAGTGATACTTTCTTTTAAGTCTAAAAATGACCCAAAAAATTGAGAATACTCATGGACCTTCATACTCTTGAAACTGTTGAATGCATACCTAAATTGTCTCTGATATATAGTGGCTCCACATTTAATTTAATTTAATTTAATTTGTTTTATTGTTGAGTTGGAGTCTCACTCTGTCACTCAGGCTAAAGTGCAGTGGCATGCTCATGGCCACTGCAGCCTCAACCTGTTGGGCTCAGGTGATTCTTCCACCTCAGTCTTCCAAGTAGCTTGTTTAATGTTTACTGGGTTATTTTAAAAGACCTGTTTTCAGGTTCAGTTTCTTTTTCTACTCAATCTAGTCTGTTGCAGCTTTCAATTTTATTTTTGTATTCATTTAATTCCTCGGTTTCATGACTTACTTTTGTTTTATTTGTATATCTATCAATTTCTTTGTTGAATTTGTGATTTAGATTATAAATTGTTTTCCTGATGTTGTTGGATTATCTATCCTTTCCTTTGTATTTCACTGAGTTTTCTTACATTTGCTATTTCAAACATTTTTCAAACATTTCATAATTTTCCTTTTCTTTGGAGTCTGTTCCTGGTGGGTTTTTCTGTTCCTTTTGGGATGTCATGTTTCCTCAAGTTTTTTTTTTATAGCCTTACATTGATATCTAAACAAATAGTGAAATAGCTGCCTTTTCTGGTTTTATGAAGTAGATTTCACAGGAAAAATTTTTTCCTGTAATAGTGTCCTCTATGTTGATTAATTAGGATGTTTTGTTTTCTATTTTCAGTGGGCCCAGAAGTATATTCTCCATGTGATTTCTTTGCCTATTATCATGTTATTGACATATAAGAGGTCTCCAGTGGCCTAGACTGTGGGTATTTGTAGAGACACTGTTGCAGCTTTGCTGAAGACAGAGGCTACCAGGCAGTCCAGTTCTCAAGCCATGGGGATGCACATGTTGGACACAGTGACTCTGTGGGTGAGCTGCTCCCAGTTTTTGAGGGTTATTTATGGTAACCAGTGGGTCTGGCAGTTGAGTGGAAGGGGTTACTAGTGACAGTGGGCACTGGTCAGGCTGGCTTCCAATCCTTGAGAGGCATGTACAGCTAGCCACAACCCTATCATTTGAGTAGACAAGGTTATTGGTGGTGATAAGCAGCAGGAAAGTGTTTTTCAGGCCTTGGGATGCTTTCCTGGTCTTGGGGGTGACCTTCTTACTGTGCTCAATCACTGTTCCTTTTGGATGTAAGGCACTGTATGTGTTCAGATGTTGATGCCACTGTACCACTGAATTTAGTTGAGATTGTAGCATTGCAGCCTTCTGTGTGGGTCTGGTTGAGTGACAATCTTGCCCCAGAAATGCAGAGATGCAGGAGCTTTTAGGTCCCAGGGGAAAATATACTCCAGTTGTGGCTCTGTTCTCCAGATTGTACTGGGCCATATTAACTTGGGTCCTAGGTAGTAGAGAGCCATTGTGAGTTTCTGCTGTAGAACAGCCCTGTCATATGGGCTCCAGCCTACTTTCTATACTGGCTTTAGGATCCATGATGACTTTGGGTCTTTTCTGTAGCTAGGATTGCAGTAATTTGCACTTGTAGTAGGAACCATTGTGAATCATCTACTTATCTTTTCCCTGCAATAAGAAGTATTTCTTAGTTGCAAGATGATCTCAAACAGGTGCTTTTCTTCCCTCTTTGTGCTACCATCCCAAGTTTCCATGTTTCAGATGGTTTTTGTTTCCTCCTTCCTTACTTAATTCCAGTGTTCGCCCTTTGAGTCTCTATTCAAAGTGCCAGTACGCATTTGTTGCTTTGGTTCTTTGTGAATATCAGGCACCTTTAGTAAGGTGAACATTGGGCATCTCCAGTAAGTCATCTTGATGATAAGGCAAGTTATCTTTAAAGCCATGACAAGGTGTTTCTACAATTGTAACTCTGACACTGACAAAAAGCAAACAACAACAACAAAAAACAAAAGATACAGAAGGTAAGTCACAAATGAACATTCAAAATTGGCTAATGTTTACATGAAGAAAGATCAAATTTTTTATTAACAATTTATCACCAATTTAGAGGTCTAATTCAAAGTCTATACATTCATTCTTTTTAAAAGCATTTTATGGTTTCATATAATTGTGCTAATGTTGGATGATTTTAAATATACCTCAGTAGTTCATAATTTGTATGTTCTATCAGTGGCCAAGACTGATAATACTCTCATTTACTGGCATCCATACTTAAGATAAGAGGTTATATTTAAACCAACAAATTAGCATATTTTCCAATAAATGTGTAACATAAGTAATTTGTGAGTTTGTAATTGATCTTCCCTGATGGGAGCAGTAACTAGTTTTACAACGTATGCTATAACAAAGCCACATATAAATATGTGAATGTTTATAAAAAGTGGCCTGGTCTTCATGACCTAATTTATTCTTCAGACACAAGTTGTTTTATTTTTTTCCTCCCGTAAGTGTTCTATTGTAGTAAACACATAAACAATAAAAAAGAATCAAACATGATATAAACTCCTGTTCCCATAAATAGACTGTGACAGTCCCAAGATAACATGTTTTATTCAAACACTCAACAAGTAAGATTTCAAAGGATTGTAAATCACTCCA
>NW_007136412.1:0-3656 GCF_000164805.1 Carlito syrichta | reverse complement strand
TCCCCCTCCTTAATGATTATCAGGAGCACATGAGAACACCTTCAGGTTATGCAACAGGTGTTCTGAAGATTCCATAAAATAGTTACTATCACAAAACTTTCCAGATAGCTAGAACTTTGGCCAGTATCATCTTAAGTGCTTTTTCTCGGGGCAGGTGCACAAGAAGCATGAGTGTGTGTATGTGTATATATAAAAAGACAGAAGTAGATAATTGCCAAGTTTGCTAGAAACTAGAATAACCTTGTAGTAAGTGCTTTGCTTTGGTTTGTTTCTTGCATGTAAACATGCCTTACAATTTAGAAAACAATCCTTAGTGTCCTTAATCTTTCTTTGTTGTTTGAACTTCCTCCCTGACATTTAAAGTATCATTTCAAAAAAATCTTTGACCCCATTACACATCCTCTCTGAAAGTTTCAACCTGAAAACAAAAGGCAGAAGTCTTCATTGATACGATTTTTTAAAATGTTACCTTCTATTGATTCTCTTGTCAAAGATAGGATTTAACTCAAAGTATGCAAGAATGAATTATTAATCATTAATAAATAATCAATTCTGATACTTCTACCTCATTGGTAAGCAAATACTGTCCTGCATGACTCTAAAGAGAGATTACACAAAGTGGATTATTTCTGCCTTACCTATGTTTCTGAATTGACAATATTGTCCAGTTCTCTGTGGCTTCAATGCCTAGTTATGAATATCAGCATCCAGGAGAGAACTTCATGAAATGAGTGGCATTTTAAAGAATAAATATTTGGGAGGCCGAGGTGAGGTGATTGCCTGAGCCCACGGGTTTGAGAGCTTGGTGAGACCTCATCTCTACAATAAATAAAAAAAATTAGCTGACATGGTAGTAGGTGCCTGCAGTTATGGCTATTGGAAGGCTGAAGCAGAAGGATCACCTGATGTGAAGGGTGGCTGTGAGCATGCCACTGCACTCCAGCCTGGGTGGCAGAGTGAGACTCCAACTCAAAAATAATAATAATAATAAATAAATAAATATGTGTCTCCACCAGAATTTTTGCTCATATGGTGTGAAAATGGTAATATCCTTTCATCGTTCTTATTCTACAGTTCTGCTTCCTGAATCCAACAATGAGAAAACTGTGTAGTATTAAGTGAGGAAAATTCTTAACTGGCATCTTATTGTATAACAGTTTTTTTTCAATCTTGAGTCTATTCAAAATATTTTTATTTTCCATGTCTGTCTTCTACTACTATTTATAAATTATATATATTTTTAATTGACATTAAAAAATAAACATAATTATTTTAAAATGAATTTTTTGCATCAGTTTATCTATTGACAATGTCATAAACCTAGTAGGAAATGCAATACAGACATGCTATCAATTTTATCAAAAATTCAATATAAAAATGAAAAGATAAACCATGAAATACAAGTAATATGTATTCATCTAAATTTTACTGTAATAATTATTTTACACTCAAAGTCCAATTCAATTGCTAAAATAATCCATCAAAATAAATATTATGGCCAGGTGCAGTGGCTCACACCTATATTTCCAGCACTTTGGGAGGCTAAGGAGAGAGGATTACTTCAGCCCAGGAGTTCAAGACCTGCCTGGGCAACATAGTGAGACCTTGTCTTTTACAAACATTTGTTGGGTGCAGGATCTCCTGAGTCCAGAAGGTTGAGGCTGGGGTGAACTATAATCATGCCACAGCACTTCAAACTGAGTGACAGTGATACCTTGAGTCAGTCAATTAATCAATCACTTAATATTATTACCATATTTTAACAAATGAGGTAACTGTATTCCAGTGAGGTAAAATAACTTGTCAAAGGCTATGCAGTTTGTATGTGGAAGAGCTAGGATACAAGCTTGGGTTAATTGGGTAAGAAGTTTCAGTGTCTGATTTTGTTTGACTCAGAATGCTCCTGGAGTGTTTTCTGGTTTTAAGGTTGCAACATGTACCAGATTATTTGCCACATTTCTTCATGTGCCAATCTTGTTCTTTGTCCATGAAACCTTTCCCGGGATATTCAGCAATGGAAATTGACTGTTCTTTTTTCCTTTCCTTTTCTTTTTTTTTTTTTTCAACCTGAACTATGGTTAGAGTTTTCTGCTTGAAATTTTAAAAATATATGTATTTCAGATATGGAAATACATTGTCAGTGTACAGATGTGAGAATGAAAATTGGAGGCTAGAAACACAGTTATGTTATAGGTGAAAATGGATGGGATTGGCTGGAGCTGGGAGGATTCATTAGGGGGATAAGTCCAGGTAAAAAGGAGAATCTTGGAAATGGTGGCAGATGAAGAATTTGTGAACCTGAGGAGGATTACCTTATCTTCCTGTGGGAAATGCTCTATAATATTCCCAACTTTAGTGATTTAAGTCATGATTGATAAAACCTAAGAGATGTTTGGTATTACAACCTAAACCTTACTCTAGGAATCTTCTCCATCAATGCTAGCCCTTGGAGAGAGTAAATATCAACTAAATTTCTAAAGATGTTCCAGACTGACAACACAAGTCCAAAATAAGGATACCAAAATAATCATAACAGATTTAGATGCCTTACATTTCAATAATATCTTTATATCAGACTTATGTGTATTATGCAGGTATTTTAGAAGTGAATAAGTTTATTCAAATATTCAGTAAGAATCATAACAGAAAATAATCAGAAACATTTTATATCATCTGTGGTGAAATTACATTATAAGTATACGGTCCACTTAGAAACACCATTACAAATACATTTAAAGAGTGAGTTTCTGACATACCCATGTCACATTACAACACGTTAGTATTTAAATCCTTTTATGTAGAACTTATGAGATCTTGTAGCAAGAGGTAAAGATTGCTTTATACCCCTTAAATCAGTGTAGTTATGTACATAATTACAAACCTAAGCAAATTTCAGAATAACTTATTATAAAATGAAAATCTATTAGTTACTTTATCCAAATACAAACATAATGAACTCCTATACGCAGATCATGAAAGTACTTACATTTTCCCAAATCAGTGTTTTTTTTTTAAGTGTGTGCCAATAGCTATATCAAAATCACCTTGAGTGTTACAAATGTAACTCTTTCAGCCTCATCCCAAACCTATTGAATCCAACTCACTTGAGTGGGAATCTATTTTTCAGGGTCTATAGGTAATCTTTATTTATACTAAAACTTAAGAATCTTTCTAATAAGATAGGATAAGGATAGAATGTACTTATCTCTTCTAGTCATTTTTCTCCCCAAGATAATGCTAAGGGAATATGAATACCAAATGGAAAAAATAGTTCTGGTGCTGTAATACAGTTCTCTTTAACTAGCTCTCTCATTCCCATGACCCAAATTTTAGTATTGATTTCAGTAGATAATAAGCTTATTATATATCTAAATAGGGATTGGTCATGACCTTATAGAATTTTCTCATTTCTGCAACAGTCAATTCTGAATCACTTCTCTGCCACTATCTAATGCAAAGTCTCTGACAGTAAGACTTATTGATAATAGACTGGTTCCTCAGGCCCCAAAGTAGAACCATGAGTAAATCAAACTAAAAGATTCAAAAACTAGCAACTTTTCAAAAATTTGCTTTTTTAAAATAAATCTCAATTGGAATCATAAAGAGAGAAAAACAATTTACATAGGTATCAAAGAGCTGTATCATTCTTGAAGTTG
>NW_007136411.1:0-1149 GCF_000164805.1 Carlito syrichta | reverse complement strand
AAAAGGATTTGATGCATGTTCATTGTTCTATGTGACAGTAATGCTATAAAATCATTTAAAATTATATTTTATGACTCAAAATTTGATAGACATTTACAGTGATACAGTGTCAGCATCCTTGACCAACCCAATTTTTTTCCATTGCTCTTTTGTCAAATCAATGAAGCCTAGCCCAATGCAAAAATAAGCGCACAAAGGTGTGAAACTTTAGTTACAAAGCTGTACTAGCTACTACCTATGTAATTCAGATAATTATATCACTCTCTGCTTAAGCTCCCTCCTCTAAAACATGTAGATGCCTTTGCATATTGCTGTCTTACAATTAAATAAGAATCATAAAAATAATTCACTGTAGATGTTGGTACATATCTGACAGTTAGTACAGAGTCAATAGCTTTCTTACCTTTTGCAATATATTCATTTTGTTGTTACAAAGTGATTCATATTTACCTTCATGAATGCTAATTTAAGATACAATATGTAGGTCAGTTGGTTTGGGTTGAAGTAAAAGAACACATTCGCAACCACCCTTCTCTAATGTAATTTCTATAGAGCACAGAAAGTTAAACAAAAGTTATGTATATTTTCTGATTGTTTAAGGAAATATATCAATTGAATCCAGATTGTATGCTTGGCACTGTATTAGGATTATGACTTGATTATTTAATTAAAACCTCTCAAAATTCCCTTTAGTTTTCTCCCATTTTAGACTTATCCATTATACAAATAAAGAACTGAAGATTTACAAAGTTATAAAAACATACAAAGCCCAACAGCTCATTGGGGTGGAGTTTGATGGATTTTGAATTTTAATGAGATCACTATGACTAGAGCTTGATCTGCAAATTTTCCTTTATATTCTACCTCAAGAGGAGTTGGTAACATGTAATAGATCCAATGCCATAAAATAGAAGAAATTCTTACTATTCACTTAATTTTTCCCATTTTTTATTCTTATTTTTAACTAAAATTGCACAATTTTAAATTCCATTTACCTCCTTATTTTCTTGCAAATAGGTGATTATTTCAAAGAATGACCTAATTATGACCCATAAGGTGCATGGTTCAATTTCTTTTTAAGTAGCATGTTGCAATGATAAAAATATAACTTTTCAGATTTTTGATAGATGGAAATCCAAAATGTTTCTT
>NW_007136410.1:0-4965 GCF_000164805.1 Carlito syrichta | reverse complement strand
AATGTGAAAAATTAAATTATATTGTCATATTAAATATGTTTTTATCAAGGCTTATTTTGTGTTGGTTATAATGGAGACTCAGAGGTGCTAGGTTGGGTTCCTGTGCTATGAAATATACTGAATCTATAGTCTAGTTGGAGAGATGTATTAAGTCACAAATATTTTAATTACCTAAAGAAGGAAGTAGTTAATGCTACTCACAGGATAAGGAAAGGCTTCATGGGTAGAGGGATTATTGGAGGTAGGTTTTTAATGCAAAAATGCCATGGGAAGAGAACAACTTTAAGTGGAAAAGTCATTAAAAGTGAAGACACATAAAGATACAATAATTCTAAGAACAGATAATAGATTTAGAAGAGTAAAATAAAGTTTGAAACACAAAAGAACTTGTGCGTATCTTTAAAAGGTATAGCTCTTTTTATGTGAGAGGATTAACTTAGATAAAAACAGTGGGATTTGTTAAAGATCTATAAGGCAGAGTTTTTAATCTAGTAGGTGAAATTGTGTTAAGACAATTTGTTAAACTTCAAAACTGTATGCAAAATTTTGTCTTTGAATTTTTCTATTTGATGTCTGCTATTGATTGAATGTTTGTGTCCCTCCAAGATTCATGTTGAAATTTAATTCCCAACACAATAGTATGAAGAGATGAGTCCTTAAGGGCATTTCAGGATTACCACCCTGATAAAAGAGCTTGAGGGATTTGAGTTCATTCCCCTTTTTGTTTTTCCATTCCTTCTGCCATGTAAGGACACAGCATTCATCCCTTTTGACTTCATGTCATTTGAGGACATGCAGAAGCTGCCACCTGTGAAGGAAAAGCCCTCACCAGGCACAGAATCTGCTGAAATCTTGACCTTGGACTTGCAGCTTCCAGAACTGTGAGAAATAAATTCCTGTTGTTTACAAATCGCCTAGGTTGTGGTATTTTGTTATAATCAAGCACACTAAGACAGTCTGTGATCCCTCAAAGTTTAAATATTGCTCTAAAGTCATCCGGAACATACATGTTCTAAATCACTGCATTCTGTCCATTCTATCAAAATAAAATCTTTATACATTCCTACATCTCTACTGGTACCCTGTTTATGTAAGTCTCCATTTTTCTCTCACTTGGATTAAATTTTCTTCTAGTGGTTTATATCCTCTCCATTTTCAGTGTTCTTTTTAAGAAAACAAATCTGCTCCTAGCTTGTTTCTTCTCCAGATCCTGAATAACTATTCTTTGAATTATAATAAAATTTAGACTCTACAACATGTACTCCCTATCAGTCATACCTCTCACTTCTCTCTCTTCCTCACTCTGTCTCTCGATCTCTGTCTCTGTCTCTCTCTCTATCTTCCTCCTGCCTCCAGCCGTACTATTAATCTGTGTTTTCTGTCATTTCCCAAACACAGACACTCATTATCAATGTAGGGGCTTTTCATTTGCTGCTTGCACCACATGTTCTTTTCCTGGCTTAAGAGTTACTTACTTCCTTGCAGACCTACCTTAAACTCAACTCTAAATTACCTTGTGTTATTAATTCTGGCACTCTACTATTTTTCTTTAAACTGTGCACCATATAATCTATTGTTGCTATGTTTTCCTCTTTTGATGAGGAGGGTAGATAGGACCAGGATATAAGCTATATTGGATCATATTTCATTCATCATTTTATACCCAGCATCTACAATAATGCCAGCTACCCAATAGATGCTCAGTAAATGTATGCACTTGAAAGGACTGATAAGCTTGCCTTCCTCAACTTCCTTCAATTACTTTATAGTCATTGTATATTCAGAGACAACATCATCTATTGTACTGTCTTAAGAAAAAGGCAAAATAAATGATTTCCATATTTCAAAGAGCTGAGCATCTAACCTCAGACAAATAATTTGGGATTAAAGGAGATTAAAAATTATTGGAGGTTCATCAATTCCTGTTGCATGCAGAGTATGGGTTTCCCATGCCCTAATCCCTGAAATATGTGAATATGTTGCCTTGGATGGTTAAAGGGACTTCATAGATGTGACTACAGGTAGGGACCTGTGATGGGAAAATGATCCTGCATTATTCAGATGTGCCCAATGAAATTATAAATGTCCTTAAAAATAGAAGCAAAAGAGGACAGATAGAAGAAATGTAACTTTAAAAAATGCTCAGAGAGAGATGCAAAATTGCAGGCATTAAAAATTAAAGAAAGTGTCGTGAACTAAGGAATGTGGGCAACCCCTCAAAGCTGAAAAAGGCAAGAAAACAGATTTTCCCCTAAAATCTCTATAAAGGAATGCATTCTGATTTTTAGCCCAGTAAAGCCTGTATTAGACTTTACCCTCCAGAGCTCTAATAAAACATTTGCACTTTTTACACCTCTAAGTCTGCTGTAATTTATTAGCACAGAGACAGAAAACAAATATAACACCTTAAATTAAATGCTTTCTGGTTAGTCCTTTATTATCACATATAGGAATTCCTGAACCTTTTCTCAGTCTATAAATGCAAAAGTACTCATTAGTAGATCTTCAATATCCCTCAAAAGCTCTAATAAGTCTCGTTTTTTTTTTTTTTTAAAGGTTGTGTGACAAGTCACACCCTGGCCCTAACTGTTCACATTCAGTTAATTTCAAAGCAAATAAAACAAGTTAGTAGCTCATTGTTGATTTATACCCAGATGCTTATTTATTAGCACCTAGCTTCTAGGTCAAATTATAACAGTTTAAAAGGAGGAGAGCTACAATATGAAATTCTGAGCACCTGTTGCTATTCAGAGAATACGTGCTTTATCAATAAGCTATTCTTGCCAAGAATAACTACCAAAGCAATTGGTCACTGAGTTACTTACATTTAAGAAAAAGTGAATCTTCTGGGCCAAAGGCATACAGAATCTTGGAAATAAGTTTGCTTTCTTCCCCCCTTCATTTTGTTTTGTTGTTTGAAAGTTCATTTTTATTTTTCTCCTTAGATTGTTGTACTTTACATAAATTTCAACAGAAAAAAAGTTATAGAAATGTATTTTCCTGGCTTCCTTCTTAAGAGTCTTCTGAGAGTTCTAAAAAATATTTCCTCTGTGAGAACAGAACATACAATATAGATCTTAATATACTTCCCTGAAAGAGATTTTTGAGTGAAGTCTCATTTTCAAATTCCTGTTGTTTAAGTGGTAAATTGCTTATGGTGTGGTACCTTTTCTCTTAAGCCCCTGCTAGCCATTCAACACAGTCAATGCTTCTGAAAAATTAAATTCTATGGTCTGAATAAAAAAGGGCCTTGGAGTACATGTAGTCTGACCTTATGAGGACTTTTAGTCCATTCAGTTGCATCTAGTGGGGAGTAGAGTCCAAACTCATAACCCTATTCTGATATTTCTGAAGAAAAGTCATTTATATTTATCTAAAATTTATGAAAACTTTGACTTCTTTGAAAGTTTATATTTATGTCATCTTTAATTATAACTGTAGTGCTCCCTCTTTCCCCCTGAGACTTTAGATTTCATAGTTTCTAAGAAGATACACCACATTTATCTTACATTCCTTGATGTACTGCTGTAAGAAAATGTTTCTTTTTTTTCCCCAAGGAGCAGGAAAGAGAATTTTTATTTTCAAGACATGATTGCATTTTCTGATTGTAGAAAGCTAATAAATTGCAACCTAACATCTGAGAAGACTACAGAACAGAATGAAAAATAGGGAAAATGGAATTTAACTTCCTTATCAAACCACTGGAATATCATGTAATTAAGCTTTCTTTTTTAAAAAACATATTTTTTATTATAAAATTGTCAGGTAAGTTAAGGGTTAGGTATACAAATGTGCATCATTCAGGCACCCTTAAGCATTCGTGTAAGTGTCATGAACTCACCACAGTAGTATGAGCTTACAAAAAGATTGTGTATATGAACCCAAAATATAATTGAGAACAATGAAAATATATCATAATATTTAAAAGCTCACCTTTATGGTCTATGTCTGAAATCTCAGCATTTTGGGAGGCTAGGCAGGACAATTGTGTGAGTCCAGGACTTCAAGACCCGTCTGGGCAACATAGTAAGACCTCATCTCTACAAAAAATAAAAAATAATTAGCTGGGTATGGTGGTGAGTGCCTGTAATCTCACCAACTAGGAAGGCTAAAGTGGGAGGATCCCTTGAGCTCAGGAGGTCAAGGGTGCAGTGAGCTGGGATTATGCCACTACACTCAAGCCTGAGTGACAGAGTAAGGACTTGTTTCAAAAAATAATAATAATAAATAATTTTTAAAGTTCACCATTAAAGGTAAGAGCCCTCAAAACTAAATTATTATATGTATCCATGGGCTTCAGGTTCAGATGTAAATAATTTTACATACAAATATGAATGGACATCAATACAGTAGTATGTCTTCATTTTCCAAAATTAGGACTGAAGCAATGAGACTCAGTACAGAAAAGAAAAGATTTGAAAAGAATGTTGCAGAAAAGGAGGGATGCTTAGTGGTTTAGGGCATTTGTAAAGCTGTGTTGGCAACTCACTTGAAAATAAAGGAACTGTTTTAGTTTTGACAATGAGGGACCTGGGGATATTGACCTGCACAGTGGTTCTCACACTGTCAGGATAGATCACGCAGCATCAGAATTGCCCAGAGGGCTAGTTCCTGGAACCCATTCCCAAAGTTTTGAATTTAGTAGATATCTAAAAATTGGCATTTCTAATGAGTTCCTACATGACTCTGATGCTGCTTCTCCAGAGACAATATTTTTAGACCGGCTAAACTAGAAGAACTAAGATGCAAATTTGGTCTATTTTGTTTTTTTAACTATGTAATTGAGAACACCCAGAAGGAAAAAAACAGGGAGTAGCACTGACAAGTAAAATGCTGCTTTTATAATCAAAGGTATAGATTAGCACATTAAATGGAATGAAATGACTCATTTTAAGATACATATAAGCATCAGTAACATATGCATAGGGTTAAAATAACAATTAAGATGCTATTTTTAATCCAAAA
>NW_007136409.1:0-5194 GCF_000164805.1 Carlito syrichta | reverse complement strand
TTTAACCATGCTATCAATTTTATTACCTTTAAAAACTCCATCCACTACTGACTGCACTGACTTTTTTCTACACCTGTCTCAGTGATTGCCCCTCAATTTTGGCCTTTTTGGTAATCTATGAAAAATTCATCAATTCTGCAGTTATTTAGAAGCTGCTTTTCTTATCTCTGGTGTCTTTGTCTTCTTTAGTTAATGCTTTTTTTTTTGATAGAGCACATCCCCTAATAATATTTCTGAAAAAGAATGTGCAGCAGGTTAATTACTAGAGTCTCTGATTGTGTGTATCTTTATTTCAGCCTTATATTTACCTTTTAGTATATTTGGCTACAAAATTTTATGTTGAAAATGACTTCTCTTGGATATTTAAAAGTTTGTTAGATGCCTGGCTTTCAGGGTTGCTTTAGAACATTGCAATCCTCACTAACTCTTGTCTTTGTGTGTGATTTACATTCATCTCTGGAACCCAAAGCTATAAAATTTCATGATGACGATGTTAAGTTGTTTTCCACCCATTGGTCTGAACATCCCTTGGTCTCTTTTAGTCTAAAAAGTCATGACCTTCAGGTATTAGACATATCTCAAATTAGATTTCTAACTTTAAAAAAATTCATTTGCTGATCTTTTTTGTAAATGGAAATTTTTTCCACTTGAGTGTTAGTGTCAGATCTCTTACATTTGTGTACACAGTTATTTGCTTATTTGTTTGGGGGGTCTAGTTTCTCTTTTTTGTGCCTTTATGCTCAACTTTCTAGACTTCCTCAACTTTACTTTCCAATAGTTTTCTGAAGTTTTTTTTTTTGTCTGCTATTATGTTTTGAATTCTCATAAGCTCTTTAAATTTTTTCATAATATTCTCTATACTATCTTGTTCATTTTTCTTGGGTATAGTTTTAATTCCTTTGGCATTTTCTTCTCATAAACTGTGTGTCCCTCTAAGTTTTTTTTTTCTTATTTGGTTAGGCCCTGCAATTAATATCTCAAATTTTTCTCCAGTTTGTCTTGATCCTTGACTGTTTATGTTTAGAAAAGGATCACTAAAATGCAGATGGGAATCTCAGTATGTAGGGATGGGTTGGCAGTAATTGTTCCAACTCCAGGGAGATAAGCATGTGTAACTCTGTGGTGAGCCCATGACATTAATATCTTTAGGATTTTTTTTTCCTGATTACCTAAACTCTATCAAGTCCCTGCCCATTTTATCCTGCTTGTGTGTTCTAGAGTCAAATGGAAAAAGAAAGCTGTTTTTTTGTTTTGTTTTTGTTTTTCTTCCCCCTAGCATTCAGAATTTTAACATTTAATTAAACCCATGTTGTTTCTGTATCCTCTACCTTCAATAGTGCTGTGTGTCCTCCATTTAGGGAAGCTCTGTTTTATCCTCTTTAAAGTAAAAGTATCTGGTCTTCTTTCCAGGGAGAAGAAGGGTCCAATAATTTTTAAATATTACTTTATCAACTCTTTTAAAGCATCACTCTTTCTTTAATTCCACTTCTTGAGGAAACTGGAGCCTCTAATTGAGACAGAGCAGGGATAGGACTCGGCCTCCTTCACATACTTGATCCACCGGGCTTTGCAACAACATTCCAGCTGAAGCCATCCTACAGACCACAACGTTAAAAAAATATTTTATGTCAAACAATATTTTACCATATACCTTACTTGAGAGGATACCCTGCCCCTCTCTCACATGTGCTCAAGGACCAGAGAGTAACTTTTTGTCACCCTTGCTTCATTATAATGTTTAAAACCCCATTGCAGGTAGGGCTTATCTGCCATTTTTCCTACACGTGATGTGTGAAAGAGCATGCAGGCTTGTGAGAAACCTCTCCAATCATCTAACATAGCCTTTCTTTGATGTTACACCCCTTCCCTTATCTAATAAACTCCCCAGGCTGTCCCCTTCAGGAAGTCAGCTGAAGGACTCTTACTTTTGAGCTTTCTCCTGATACAAGCCCCCAGTAAAGCCTTGTCTTGGAATATGTTTGGCCTCATGTCAATTTCCATTACATGAGAGCCTGAGAACCCATGGTCAGTAACCTCTGTCCTAAGTATTAGCAAGTAGCTCAGCTGCCTCTTTACTATTTTCACGACACTTCTAAGGCAGTGATTGTTCGTCCATCTGCTCTGTAGCTTTAAAAATTTGCTGTCTTCTCTCTTGTCCTATCCTCATCTCCCTCTTTTAAAAAAATCAATACAGATTTGTTCTTTTATATAGTTTTCATAATAAATGACATTTCATATCATAAATCTTCTTTAACTAAAAATTTATCCCCTGCTCTTTTTTTTTTGTCATAGCTGTTTTAGAGAATTTGCTAGATTTGAAATACCATTCAACTCCTTTCAAGTGAGTTTAATTGGCTTTGACTGAAATACTTATGCTTACTTGGTATCCGTTAAACAAAATAATATTTTTGTATTTTTATTTTGACTTCTCTGTCTCGAATGGGTTCAAAAGTTTATGTTCTCACTCATAAGCAGAGGAAAAAAAAGTGAAAAAAAGTGGGAGAGAAGAAAAGTGAACAAACAAAACTTATGAGGTTCATGTTGCTCTATGTTTTCATAATCCTTAAATAGGTCACTATTTCTAGCACTTTTCACACTGACTAAAACCACACAAAACAAATGCCTTCTTGAGTAGGAATCATGTCTCTTTTCATCATCATCCTCAACATCATTTTCCTCCTTCTCCTCCTATCTTCTCCTCGTAGAATGAATAGCAGAAAATTTGCAAGACAAAAGTGTGTGGAATTTTATATATATAATGCTGGGAGAGAAAGTAAAATTTTTTTCACTTTTTCTTGTTTCCTTTTTTATTATTTTTATTTTAAGATTTGGGGTGCAATTCAGGGTTAGTTACATAAGTGTTATTGTATAGGTAAATTTGGGATCCTTATTGATGTTATGTGGCCCTTACCCCAGCAGTGTCCCATTATTGCTAATCCCCTTCTTATAGTATTATGATAAATGTTCAGGGTCTATTTATGAATGAGAACATGTAGTACTCAGATCTTTGTTTCTGTGACAAATCACTAAGTATTAAAGACTCTAAGTCAATTCAAGTTGTTGCAAAGTCCATAATTTTGTTTTTCTTTTTATCTTAAATACTTAAACATTTTTTTTAAGATATGGGGTACAGTTCAGGGTTAGGTAAACAAATGTTCATTAGTCAGGTACCCTTGTTGATGAGGTGTGCACCACCCACCCAGAAGATTCCCACTACTGCCAATCCCACCTCCTTCCCAAAATTTCCCACTATTGCCAATTCTTTTCTTATGGTATTATGATAATTGTTCAAGGCCTGATTATGAGTGAGAACATAATACTCCATAGTGTGTAGGTACTATATTTTCTTTGTCCAGTACTCTTTTGATGGGCAGCATAGCTGTTTCCATGCCTTTGTTGTTGTGAATAATGCTACAATAAACCTGTGTGCACAGGTTTGTTGTTTTTTTTTATATAGAGTGATTTGAGTTCCTCCCAGAAGGTATATTCCCAGAAGGGGGATTGCTGGGTCGTATAGAAGCTCAATTTTTATATCTTTTAAAAATTGCCACACTGTTTTCCACAGAAGTTGTGTTAGCTTACGCTCCCACCAACAGTGTAGAAGTGTTCCCTTTTCCCTGCATCCTCTCTAGCATCTGTTGTTTTTTGAGTTATTGATCATGGCCATCCTGACTGAAGTTAGGTAGTATCTCAGTGTGGTTTTAATTTGCATTTTTTTGATGATTAGTGAGGCTGAGCATTTTTTCATTTATCTGCTGGCTGTTTCTATGTCTTCTTTTGAGAAGTGCCTATTCACATATTTTGCCCACTTTTTAATAGGGCTATTTGCTTTTTTCCATTCGGCATGTTTGAGTTCCTTGAAATCCTGGATATGAATATCTTTCTCTCTTTTCTATCTTTGTCAGATATACAGTTGGAAATATTTTTCCCATTCTGTGGGCTGTCTCTCCACTCTCTTGATGGTTTCTTTTGCTTTGCAGAAGCTTTTCACTTTGATGTGGTCATTTGTCTATCTTATATTTTATGGCATTCACTTTTGGAGAGGTGATCAGGAATTGGTTGCCTATTCCAATTTCTGTAAGGGTGTTTCCTATGATTTCTCCTAGGAGTCTTATAGTTTGAGAGCTGATTTTTGTGTATGGTGATATGTAGGGATCCTGTTTTAATCTCTTGCATGTGGTCAGCCAGTTTTCCCAGCACAGGATATTTCTTTAAGTTTTATTTGACAGCAAAATAGGTCAAAATAATGTTAAAGGATTGGGCTATATATGACTCAGCTTATCTGTAAAATGGGATAATTTCACTGCAATAACAGAATACCTGACTATAAAAGTGGCTACAATGCAAAGAGTATATTTTTATCATATTACCTGATAGGTACAGGTAGATTGTTCCAGGCATGTCCAGTAAGTGGCCATCAGTGATGACAGGGGCTCTTGCTTCTCTCTACCTTGATTCTTGGCTCCATGTTGGCAGCAAAATTTCATAACATATTTCCACAAAATTATGTCCCAGTGAAAAAGAAAGCCAAGAGGTATCAGACACCTTCTTTTGCATCTATATCTTTCTCTCTTTTTGTTTCTCTCTCTCTCTCTCTCTCTCTCTCTCTCTCTATATATATATATATATATATATATATATATATATATATATATAATATACATATATTGTTTCAAGAACTGGCAAGTTATTCCAGTTGGCATAATCAGGATGACTCCTAGAACTACTGGAAAAGGATAGCTCTTATTTTTTCTAGGGCAAAACCAGCAAATTTACATCTCATATTTCTGCTGATTTTCTTGTCTGCATTGTATCTACCTAGGACTGAGGCCCACACAAAAGAAGACAGTGCCAGGAAATAGGCAGACAATATTACTGATGTCGTAGTTTCCAGTGATGTGTGAAGCCAAATTTACCACTAAGCTTTCCTGATATATAAAAATTATATGTTTTTTAAAATGCTAATTTAATATGAAATTATATCTCTAAATCACAAGGATCCTAAATATTACAGAGAAAATAACTTTTATTATTAACTATTCTTCTTGGTCTGCAGTATGATTATTCTTGTTTGATTATTATGCTTTGAGATCTTGATATGTGGTACCATGTGATCATTAACATATCAAACTATCTTGCATTAATGCATAATTATTCATTATAATGGTAAAAGATCTTGCTCTGAAAAGTGATA
>NW_007136408.1:0-5246 GCF_000164805.1 Carlito syrichta | reverse complement strand
TTTAACCATGCTATCAATTTTATTACCTTTAAAAACTCCATCCACTACTGACTGCACTGACTTTTTTCTACACCTGTCTCAGTGATTGCCCCTCAATTTTGGCCTTTTTGGTAATCTATGAAAAATTCATCAATTCTGCAGTTATTTAGAAGCTGCTTTTCTTATCTCTGGTGTCTTTGTCTTCTTTAGTTAATGCTTTTTTTTTTGATAGAGCACATCCCCTAATAATATTTCTGAAAAAGAATGTGCAGCAGGTTAATTACTAGAGTCTCTGATTGTGTGTATCTTTATTTCAGCCTTATATTTACCTTTTAGTATATTTGGCTACAAAATTTTATGTTGAAAATGACTTCTCTTGGATATTTAAAAGTTTGTTAGATGCCTGGCTTTCAGGGTTGCTTTAGAACATTGCAATCCTCACTAACTCTTGTCTTTGTGTGTGATTTACATTCATCTCTGGAACCCAAAGCTATAAAATTTCATGATGACGATGTTAAGTTGTTTTCCACCCATTGGTCTGAACATCCCTTGGTCTCTTTTAGTCTAAAAAGTCATGACCTTCAGGTATTAGACATATCTCAAATTAGATTTCTAACTTTAAAAAAATTCATTTGCTGATCTTTTTTGTAAATGGAAATTTTTTCCACTTGAGTGTTAGTGTCAGATCTCTTACATTTGTGTACACAGTTATTTGCTTATTTGTTTGGGGGGTCTAGTTTCTCTTTTTTGTGCCTTTATGCTCAACTTTCTAGACTTCCTCAACTTTACTTTCCAATAGTTTTCTGAAGTTTTTTTTTTTGTCTGCTATTATGTTTTGAATTCTCATAAGCTCTTTAAATTTTTTCATAATATTCTCTATACTATCTTGTTCATTTTTCTTGGGTATAGTTTTAATTCCTTTGGCATTTTCTTCTCATAAACTGTGTGTCCCTCTAAGTTTTTTTTTTCTTATTTGGTTAGGCCCTGCAATTAATATCTCAAATTTTTCTCCAGTTTGTCTTGATCCTTGACTGTTTATGTTTAGAAAAGGATCACTAAAATGCAGATGGGAATCTCAGTATGTAGGGATGGGTTGGCAGTAATTGTTCCAACTCCAGGGAGATAAGCATGTGTAACTCTGTGGTGAGCCCATGACATTAATATCTTTAGGATTTTTTTTTCCTGATTACCTAAACTCTATCAAGTCCCTGCCCATTTTATCCTGCTTGTGTGTTCTAGAGTCAAATGGAAAAAGAAAGCTGTTTTTTTGTTTTGTTTTTGTTTTTCTTCCCCCTAGCATTCAGAATTTTAACATTTAATTAAACCCATGTTGTTTCTGTATCCTCTACCTTCAATAGTGCTGTGTGTCCTCCATTTAGGGAAGCTCTGTTTTATCCTCTTTAAAGTAAAAGTATCTGGTCTTCTTTCCAGGGAGAAGAAGTGTCCAATAATTTTTAAATATTACTTTATCAACTCTTTTAAAGCATCACTCTTTCTTTAATTCCACTTCTTGAGGAAACTGGAGCCTCTAATTGAGACAGAGCAGGGATAGGACTCGGCCTCCTTCACATACTTGATCCACCGGGCTTTGCAACAACACTCCAGCTGAAGCCATCCTACAGACCACAATGTTAAAAAATATTTTATGTCAAACAATATTTTACCATATACCTTACTTGAGAGGATACCCTGCCCCTCTCTCACATGTGCTCAAGGACCAGAGAGTAACTTTTTGTCACCCTTGCTTCATTATAATGTTTAAAACCCCATTGCAGGTAGGGCTTATCTGCCATTTTTCCTACACGTGATGTGTGAAAGAGCATGCAGGTTTGTGAGAAACCTCTCCAATCATCTAACATAGCCTTTCTTTGATGTTACACCCCTTCCCTTATCTAATAAACTCCCCAGGCTGTCCCCTTCAAGAAGTCAGCTGGAGGACTCTTACTTTTGAGCTTTCTCCTGATACAAGCCCCCAGTAAAGCCTTGTCTTGGAATATGTTTGGCCTCATGTCAATTTCCATTACACGAGAGCCTGAGAACCCATGGTCAGTAACCTCTGTCCTAAGTATTAGCAAGTAGCTCAGCTGCCTCTTTACTATTTTCACGACACTTCTAAGGCAGTGATTGTTCATCCATCTGCTCTGTAGCTTTAAAAATTTGCTGTCTTCTCTTTTGTCCTATCCTCATCTCCCTCTTTTAAAAAAATCAATACAGATTTGTTCTTTTATATAGTTTTCATAATAAATGACATTTCATATCATAAATCTTCTTTAACTAAAAATTTATCCCCTGCTCTTTTTTTTTGTCATAGCTGTTTTAGAGAATTTGCTAGATTTGAAATACCATTCAACGCCTTTCAAGTTGAGTTTAATTGGCTTTGACTGAAATACTTATGTTTACTTGGTATCCGTTAAACAAAATAATATTTTTGTATTTTTATTTTGACTTCTCTGTCTCGAATGGGTTCAAAAGTTTATGTTCTCACTCATAAGCAGAGAAAAAAAAGTGAAAAAAAGTGGGAGAGAAGAAAAGTGAACAAACAAACTTATGAGGTTCTTGTTGCTCTATGTTTTCATAATCCTTAAATAGGTCACTATTCTAGCACTTTTCACACTGACTAAAACCACACAAAACAAATGCCTTCTTGAGTAGGAATCATGTCTCTTTTCATCATCATCCTCAACATCATTTTCCTCCTTCTCCTCCTATCTTCTCCTCGTAGAATGAATAGCAGAAAATTTGCAAGACAAAAGTGTGTGGAATTTTATATATATAATGCTGGGAGAGAAAGTAAAATTTTTTTCACTTTTTCTTGTTTCCTTTTTTATTATTTTTATTTTAAGATTTGGGGTGCAATTCAGGGTTAGTTACATAAGTGTTATTGTATAGGTAAATTTGGGATCCTTATTGATGTTATGTGGCCCTTACCCCAGCAGTGTCCCATTATTGCTAATCCCCTTCTTATAGTATTATGATAAATGTTCAGGGTCTATTTATGAATGAGAACATGCAGTACTCAGATCTTTGTTTCTGTGACAAATCACTAAGTATTAAAGACTCTAAGTCAATTCAAGTTGTTGCAAAGTCCATAATTTTGTTTTTCTTTTTGTCTTAAATACTTAAAAAAATTTTTTAAGATATGGGGTACAGTTCAGGGTTAGGTAAACAAATGTTCATTATGCAGAGGTACCCTTGTTGATGAGGTGTGCACCACCCACCCAGAAGATTCCCACTACTGCCAATCCCACCCCCTTCCCACAATTTCCCACTATTGCCAATTCTTTTCTTATGGTATTATGATAATTGTTCAAGGCCTGATTATGAGTGAGAACATAATACTCCATAGTGTGTAGGTACTATATTTTCTTTGTCCAGTACTCTTTTGATGGGCAGCATAGCTGTTTCCATGCCTTTGTTGTTGTGAATAATGCTACAATAAACCTGTGTGCACAGGTTTGTTGTTTTTTTTTATATAGAGTGATTTGAGTTCCTCCCAGAAGGTATATTCCCAGAAGGGGGATTGCTGGGTCGTATAGAAGCTCAATTTTTATATCTTTTAAAAATTGCCACACTGTTTTCCACAGAAGTTGTGTTAGCTTACGCTCCCACCAACAGTGTAGAAGTGTTCCCTTTTCCCTGCATCCTCTCTAGCATCTGTTGTTTTTTGAGTTATTGATCATGGCCATCCTGACTGAAGTTAGGTAGTATCTCAGTGTGGTTTTAATTTGCATTTTTTTGATGATTAGTGAGGCTGAGCATTTTTTCATTTATCTGCTGGCTGTTTCTATGTCTTCTTTTGAGAAGTGCCTATTCACATATTTTGCCCACTTTTTAATAGGGCTATTTGCTTTTTTCCATTCGGCATGTTTGAGTTCCTTGAAATCCTGGATATGAATATCTTTCTCTCTTTTCTATCTTTGTCAGATATACAGTTGGAAATATTTTTCCCATTCTGTGGGCTGTCTCTCCACTCTCTTGATGGTTTCTTTTGCTTTGCAGAAGCTTTTCACTTTGATGTGGTCATTTGTCTATCTTATATTTTATGGCATTCACTTTTGGAGAGGTGATCAGGAATTGGTTGCCTATTCCAATTTCTGTAAGGGTGTTTCCTATGATTTCTCCTAGGAGTCTTATAGTTTGAGAGCTGATTTTTGTGTATGGTGATATGTAGGGATCCTGTTTTAATCTCTTGCATGTGGTCAGCCAGTTTTCCCAGCACAGGATATTTCTTTAAGTTTTATTTGACAGCAAAATAGGTCAAAATAATGTTAAAGGATTGGGCTATATATGACTCAGCTTATCTGTAAAATGGGATAATTTCACTGCAATAACAGAATACCTGACTATAAAAGTGGCTACAATGCAAAGAGTATATTTTTATCATATTACCTGATAGGTACAGGTAGATTGTTCCAGGCATGTCCAGTAAATGGCCATCAGTGATGACAGGGGCTCTTGCTTCTCTCTACCTTGATTCTTGGCTCCATGTTGGCAGCAAAATTTCATAACATATTTCCACAAAATTATGTCCCAGTGAAAAAGAAAGCCAAGAGGTATCAGACACCTTCTTTTGCATCTATATCTCTCTTTTTGTTTCTCTCTCTCTCTCTCTCTCTCTCTCTCTCTATATATATATATATATATATATATATATATATATATATATATAAAATATACATATATTGTTTCAAGAACTGGCAAGTTATTCCAGTTCGCATAATCAGGATGACTCCTAGAACTACTAGAAAAGGATAGCTCTTATTTTTTCTAGGGCAAAACCAGTAAATTTACATCTGATATTTCTGCTGATTTTCTTGTCTGCATTGTATCTACCTAGGACTGAGGCCCACACAAAAGAAGACAGTGCCAGGAAATAGGCAGACATATTACTGATGTCATAGTTTCCAGTGATGTGTGAAGCCAAATTTACCACTAAGCTTTCCTGATATATAAAAATTATATGTTTTTTAAAATGCTAATTTAATATGAAATTATATCTCTAAATCACAAGGATCCTAAATATTACAGAGAAAATAACTTTTATGATTAACTATTCTTCTTGGTCTGCAGTATGATTATTCTTGTTTGATTATTATGCTTTGAGATCTTGATATGTGGTACCATGTGATCATTAACATATCAAACTATCTTGCATTATTGCATAATTATTCATTATAATGGTAAAAGATCTTGCTCTGAAAAGTGATAGTTGTCCTTGTATAGAAATCATAATGAACTATTGAATAAGTAATAAAAATAAAGATAAA
>NW_007136407.1:0-754 GCF_000164805.1 Carlito syrichta | reverse complement strand
ATTATACAGGTTGACTATTCAAACCAGACATACAAAAATAAAAATAAAGCCTCATAAATAAAATTTTGTGACATGTAGAACAAAATAAAACCATAAAACCTCAAGTTTGTCTCTGTTTATAATGAAGATATATTTTCAAAATTAACTCTGGATTGATATTATGCTAAAACATATCTGAGTTTACAAAAGCTAGAAAAATTGTTTTCCTTCCAAGGGAAGAGAATTACAGAAGTAAGCTAGCTGAGGCCACTTGGTGGTAATTATGATAACTGAATTAAATTCTAAATTTGACTTAGGGAAAATAATCATCCAGGAAAAAAGTTATTTCAGAATAATTAATGAGCATCCACCTCCAGGCAAGATACTGGGGCTAAGTGTAGGTTAAATTTGACTTGGTAAATGAATTTGGGCTCTGTTTTCCCTACCACCCCTAATTTACTGTCAGATGAGGGAGATTTTTAATAATAATAAATTCACCTTGACATATGAAAAATGTGATTAATAATGATCATAAGGAACAAAGAGTGGGTGACAGGGTAGATAAGAAAAGCCTTTGGCATAGGTTACAGTGGGGGACACTGCATTATAGGGAATGAAGTACTGAAAAGCTCTCAGCAAAGTTAAACATGATGAGTCAGGAAAAAAAAAAACTAGCGCATGTTTATATGTAGATCAGAGTAGAGGCAAGATGATGAAGGATTGTGTGGGCTGAGATAAAAGTTTGAATATCACTGCATGAGATAAGTAAATAATG
>NW_007136406.1:0-4676 GCF_000164805.1 Carlito syrichta | reverse complement strand
TTTCTTTCTTTTGGTGAGACGAGGTCTTGATATGTTTCCAGGGTGGTCTCAAACTCCTGGGTTCAAGTGATTCTCTGGCCTCAGCCTCCCAAAGTGCTGGGATTACAGGCGTGAGCCACTGAGCCCAACTGAGATTCTTTTCTTTTTAACACAAACTTTTTATATGAAAACCTTCATATAAACAGTTGAAAAGACTCATTAAATGAACACCTACAGATGATGCCTTCCATCAAGATTCAATAATTTGTTCAGATTTTGCTACACGTACTTTGTCTCTGTGAGAACAATTTAAATACAAAATGAAACTCTGCTCACTCTGCTCCTCAATGAGATGAGGGCTCAGAGTAGGCATTATATGGAACATGTTCTTCACCCAGCTGATTTCATTTCCTGTATGCTGCGCAAAGTACAAACTCTTTACAAATATGAATGGGACAGACACTGGATTTTTAAACTGATGTAACTTCAAATATTATGCAATTATATTTGCATATATTATATACTATTCACTAGCTAGCTGTGTGGTGCATGCCTGACTCTCAACTCCTCAGGAAGCTAACGCAGGAGTATTGCTTGAGCCTAGGAGTTCAAGACTACAATGAACTATAACTGCACCACTATACTACAATCTGGGTGACAGAGTGAGACTCTTGTCTCTAAAAAGAAAATACAAAAATATACTATTCACTATTGCATATATTACATACACATTGTGTACCGGTTTCATAAAGCCACATACACTGTAAGAGATTTTCAATGATAATCTCAACTGTATAAAACTGTCTCCTATAGAATACATTTAAACCAGCATGAAGTGAGCATATAATATAAAACCCATTGTAACCAAGAATATTGGGGAATGGGCACAGTTATAATTGGTAGAAGAAAATGAAATTACTGATTAAAAATATGTGTATACAATACATGTAAACATAAACACAACCGTATAAACACATATATGCCAGATATTAAGACACTCACTATAAATTTTAAAAACAATTTCGCAGATTCAAACAAATATAAACTTATAAATACATAAAAATAAAATTAGGAAACACATAGAAGTGACAATGAAGAGTGAAACTACTTTAGTGACCATTTTTTCTTTTTGTTTATTATATTTTGTTTTTGTACAATGATCATATATTTATAATATGACATAAGACATTTTAAAACTAAGTATTTTAACATATTAAACTTTCAAGTTTTAAAATTTAAATGATACAAATGACGTTTTGTATTTTGAAATAATCTCATTAAAAAGCAAAAAATCGCCAGGCTCGGTGGCTCAGCCTTTAATCCTGCGCTTTGGGAGGCCAAGGTAAGTGGATTGCCTGAGCCCGCGGGTTCGAGACCCACCTGGGCAACTTGGCGAGACCTCATCTCTACAACAAATAAAAAATTAGTTGGGAGTGGTAGTGTGCGCCTGTAGTTCCAGCTACTTGAAAGGCTGAGGCGGAAAGATCGCCGGAGCCCAGCAGGTCGAGGCTGCGGTGGCCGGGAGTGGCCGGCAGCACTCCAGTCTGGGCGATGGAGTGAGACTCCAACTCAAAAACAAAACAAAACAAAAAAAGCAAAAAAATAGTAATGAGTTATATTATGCTTCTCTCAATGCTTAGTTTATTATTTGAGCTTTAGTAAACACTATAACAGCAATTAGCAATATTTAAAATCCCTGGGGACAGAGGGAGTATTTCTTTAGTTTTAACTAAAATATATTCAAAGAACACCACTAATGCATGTACTCAGTCATTTTCATTTCTCATTTAGACCAAAGTTTAACATACCAGTCAGATTCAATTTAGGAATAGGCAATGGTTCAGTTGGAACAGGATGGTATGAAAACAAGGTAAATATTCCTCATCCTACAGGAAGGGCCATAGTTCGTTGACACAACTGGAGCAATCTACAGGTAAAATAAAAACCAATATGTCAAAAAATTTTAAAGCAAAGCACAACTGAAATGTGATCTGTAGGTAATTATTTCAAAAGAAGGTGTATTGTATAAGATGAAGTCACTTCGAAGTAAATCCATACACAGATGTAGGTGGATCACCCAAACATGATTATTCTTATTTTAATACTCATGCTCCTATTAGAGATTCTTAAGGAGAGATATAATTCCTTTGTTTTGTTTCATATTTGCAAATTAAATTAAAAACAGTTGGCCTATAAATCAAGATAACACTCCTTAGACATTCTAAAAAACCTGAAAAATCTACTCTGATTAATGCTAACCTTCTCAAAAGAAAATATAGTACTTTGGGGCTTTCATCATTGTGTTATTTCTAGTCTAGCTGTCCTCGGTACATGTGGGATCCTCCACTCATCCCTTTTGCCAATACAGCCTCAGAAAGTGCCACCACTGTGGCCTGTACACAAAAAAAGACAGTATATTGGTTGGGCACAGTGGCTCAGCCTGTAATCCCAGCACTCTGGGAGGCTGATGGGCGTGGATTACCAGAGCCCGCAGGTTCAAGACCAGCCCAGGCAGCTGGTGAGACCTTGTCTCTACAATAAATCAAAAAATTAGCCAGGCGTGGTAGCGCGCGCCTGTAGTTCCAGCTACTTGGAAGGCTGAGGCAGAAGGATCACCAGAGCCCAGCAGGTCGAGGCTGCGGTGGCTGTGAGCGCGTCACTGCACTCCAGCCTGGGTGATAGAATGAGACTCTAACTCAAAAAAAAAAAAAAGGAAAGTGTATTAAAAGTAAATTAATTTCATAGTATCTCCAGGGAACATGCAGAATTAGCTCCACTTACACGATAGCTAGGATTTAAAATAATAATACCACTATATATCAGGTATGTTCAAAGTTAAAATGTTTTTTATGGGCCAAGCACAATGGCCAAGGCTCGAGACCAGCCTGGGGAACACGGCAACACCTCATCTCTACAACAAATCAAAAAATTAGAAAGGCATGGTGGTATGTACCTGTAGTTTCAGCTACTTGGAAGGCTGAGGTAGAAGGATTGCCTGAGCCCAGCAGGTTGAGGCTGC
Source organism: Carlito syrichta (assembly GCF_000164805.1). Classification (NCBI taxonomy): domain Eukaryota; kingdom Metazoa; phylum Chordata; class Mammalia; order Primates; family Tarsiidae; genus Carlito; species Carlito syrichta. The sequence goes on along the minus strand of NW_007136406.1, from coordinate 1,678 downwards.
AGTGACCATGAGCGTGCCACTGCACTCTAGCAAGGGCAACAGAGTGAGACTCTGACTTTAAAAAAAAGGTTTTTATGGGCTACATTGTGAAAGCAGGGTCATTTATAGCTAGGAAATATTTATGCAAATTGTATCTGAAGACACAGATACACCCCTTTAGAGGCTGACGAGAGGCTAACATTTTCTTTGCAGACAAAGCTATTCACAAGCAAGCTTTTTCCCCAACTATACACACATATTCCTGCCTTTCTAAAATTTTGCTGCTCTAAGATTCTCTGAAAGCATTGTCCCCACATTAATTCGGGATCAGGAAAATTCAAGTCCAAGAGGCCGCATCCTTTAGAATTTTTAAGTGGAGATCCGTCTGTTGTTCATTAAACATGATGTTGGGTTTTCACACGCATGTGGAAGATATGCCACCCTTAAACCTTGTTATGACATTGGCACAATAACCGTCTGACAATGTTGACAACAGCAAAAAAGAGAATATATTGGAAACTTCACACAAAATCCAATTAAACTTTGCAGCAGTCACAGGATTATAGCAATGATAATAATAATGCTGCATCCCCTGAATCTTAGATGCCACTGATGATAAGATGTATCATTATCTCAAGAGATACTAAGAATTAGGACACTTACTGACTGAACGACATTCTGATTTCAGAGATATTAAAAAGTAAAAAAAGGAGCATCTTAGGATCAATAAAATCTGTTAATAATAATGACTGACTGCATTGAGCTTTACGATGTACTACACAGTATTCTAAGTGCTCAGTAGAAATAACTCATTTGATATAATGCACCATCCAGTGAAGAATGCTACAATCATGCCTTTTCTTTCTTTTCTTTCTTTCTTTCTTTCTTTCTTTCTTTCTTTCTTTCTTTCTTTCTTTCTTTCTTTCTTTCTTTGTCTTTCTTTCTTTGTCTTTCTTTCTTTGTCTTTCTTTCTTTGTCTTTCTTTCTTTGTCTTTCTTTCTTTCTTTCTTTCTTTCTTTCTTTCTTTCTTTCTTTCTTTCTTTTTCTTTCTTTCTTTCTTTCTTTCTTTCTTTGTCTTCCTTCCTTCCTTCCTTCCTTCCTTCCTTCCTTCTGCCTCAGCCTTCCAAGTAGCTGGAACTACAGGCGTGTGCTACCACACCCAGCTAATTTTTTTTTTTTTGATTTATTGTAGAGATGAGGTCTCACCAAGTTGCCTGGTCAGGTCTCGAACCCACGGGCTCAGGCAATCCACTCACCTCTCGCCTATTCTTACAGTTGAGGCAACCAAGGCAGTGAGAAGTTAAGTGATCCAGCAAATAGTGGGCCATGCCTGGTGGCTCTAGAGGCCATGCTCACTAACTACTATGTTCTACACTCAACATCTTTGTCTTTCCATCGGCTCATTTATTAATGAGGTGACTAATGGGTACAAATGAAGAGGAAACAGTGACAGGGAAATTATAACTAAGATCCTCAGCAGCCTGCGGCTAAGTGTGGATTGTCCTTCCTTTGAAGCAGTGTAAGAAAAAGTAAGGAGAACTAAAAAACAATGGCAGAGGAATGACAGACAACTGAGATAAGGTCATTAAAAGAACAGGGGAGAATTTTAAAGTAGAAATTGACCAGGCGCGATGGCTCAAGCCTGTAATCCCAGCACTTTGGAAGGCTGAGGCGAGAGGATTGCCTGAGCTCAGAGGTG
>NW_007136405.1:0-845 GCF_000164805.1 Carlito syrichta | reverse complement strand
CGTGGCTTGTTAGGCTATTAATTTGTGCTCCTTCCATTTTCTTCATGTGTGTTTGTAGGGATATAAATTCCCCTCTTACTACAGCTTTTAAGGCATCCCAGATATTTTGGTAAGATGTTTCTTCATTTTCATTTGTTTCCAGGTATCTTTTGATCTCTGTTTTGATTTCATCATTGATTCAGGAGTTTTTTAGCATCATGCTGTTTATTGTCCATGTCTTTGTGGGTTTTGTGGGGACCTTGTTTGTGTCAATGTTTATTTTTATTCCACTGTGGTCCGAGAAGGTGCATGGTAGAATTTCGGTCTTTTAAAATTTGCTTATTCTTGAGTTATGGCCGATAATGTGGTTGATCTTAGAATATATCCCATGCGGTGATGAGTAGAATGTGTATTCTCTGGTCTTTGGATGGAGTGTTCTGTAGGTATCAATTAAGTCCATTTGGTCCAGAGTCACATTGAGGTTCCGAATCTCATTGCTGATTTTTTTTCCTGATGATCTGTCTAGGGTTGTGAGTGGGGTATTAAAGTCCCCAGTTATGATGGTGTTAGAGTCAATATCTTTCTTTAGTTTTCCTAGGAGTTGCTTTATAAAAGTTGGTGCACCTATGTTAAGTGCATATATGTTTAGGATAGATATTTCTTGTTGATGGAGTGAATCTTTTATCATTATGTAGTGGCCCTCTGTGTCTTTTTAAATTTTTGATAGCTTAAATGGTATTTTTTTCTGCAATTAGGAGCACGACTTCTCCTTTCTTTTGTGTTCCATTCGCCTGGAAATTTTTTTCCCATCCTCTTACTTTGAGTCTGTGTATGTCCTTTATAGTGAGATGGGTCTCTTGAAGGCG
>NW_007136404.1:0-452 GCF_000164805.1 Carlito syrichta | reverse complement strand
GAATTTTAGTAAAACAAGACAAGTTGAGTTTGCAAACCACATGAAAATTTAAAGAGGCATAAAAGAGTACATGGCTGAAGAAAAAGTATGGGAAGGTAGAATTTGCCCTACATGAAAGTTATTATAATTAAAATAGTACATCGTAAATAAATAGTTACAGTAATTAAAATAATACAATATGTTTTTGCAAGAAATGCATACATTTCCTACAGAAAAAGAACTGAAAGACATGAAACAGACCCAAAATTTTGTAGCACTTTAGAATGTTAGTATATATCGTTGTATATATTTATAGATCAATCTCTCCATCTGTTTCCTTTGTCTCTTTTTCTATCTTCTTATCTTCTCCTCTCTTTCACTTTTCTTCATAAATACAAAAACAAAGAACTATTTGATAAATTGAGCTTAAGAAGTATTTATCTATATAAAAGTTTAAATTAGAACTGTGTCTC
>NW_007136403.1:0-8315 GCF_000164805.1 Carlito syrichta | reverse complement strand
TTCTTCTTTCTATGTTTCTTCACATATCAGTTTAATTGCATGTTCTGGTCTTCAAATTCTGAGATTCTTTCTTCAGCTAGATTAGTTCTGCTTTCCATGCTTGTCATCTTGTTATTGATTTCCTGGAAGAAATTTTTTATTGCCATAATCTCTGTTACAAGCTCTTTCAGTGTTGTATCTGGTCTTTCTTGAGTCTTATTCACTCTTTCCATCCATTCCCTAATCTCTGTCATATTCTGGGGCTAGTCATTGGTGACTTTCATTATTTGGGCACCAAGGTCTGATTTTTCACAAGTTTTGCCTTTGGTACACTGGAAATTGCCTGTAAGCTTCCTTTGGTTTTTCTTCATTTGTGACAGATCTTGTTTTTCTCTTTAGTTCTGTTATTCAGTGTCAGTGGGAGAGGCTTTCCCTTCTGATGTTTGCTCAGTCCTCTATTATTCCCTGATCTGGGCTCTGGATTTGTTCTATTTTGAAATAGGATGGTGGATGGGAAGCTTTGCTCTCTCTTGTAGTTTTTGAAATTCAAATAAAGTAGGTGATGGGGTACTAGGATTCAGATACTACTTGAAAATTACAATGTTCACCAAATGTGGTATATGTTCCCTGAGACCCACTCCCCACCATCACTCTATATGATGATGTAAAGCAGAAACCAATGCAAAAAACAATTGAACACACACACACACACACACACACACACACACACACACACACACCCCAAAACAAACTGGAATAACAACAAAGTGAAACAAAACAAAAGAAACCCCCACTAAAACCCAGAAAACTAAACACACACACTCACATGCCTAGCACAAAGTGAATAAAGAAGAGAAACAAGCCAGGCTCAGTGGCTCAGCCTATAATCACATACTATCGGAGGCTGAGGTGAGTGGATTGCCTGAGCCCACGGGTTCAAGACCCACCTGGGCAACTTGGCGAGCCCTCATCTCTACAATAAATCAAAAACTAGCTGGGCATGGTAGCGTGTGCCTGTAGTTCCAGCTACTTGGAAGGCTGAGGCAGAAGGATCACTAGAGCCCAGCAGGATGAGGCTGCGGTGGCTGGGAGCAGTCACTGCACTCCAATCTGGGCAACAGAGTGAGACTCCAACTCAAAAAAAAAAAAAAGAAGAGAAACAGAAAGACCAGAGGAAAAAAATAAAAGAAATTCATGTCTAACCTTCACACATATATTGACACACACCTTAAACTATAAAAAATGAAAATAAAAAACCCTGAAAAACAAAAATGCAGAAACAAAACAACAACAACAACAAAAGAAAATACATTTGTGGGGGATGCAGAGCAAACCCTTACATACACATTTATGTACAAAGGAAAAATATTCAAAAAATAGATGAACTAACAAACAACCAAAAAATTTTAAAACGTTAAAATTCTTTTTTTTAAACCTACCCTCTTGTAGCAGGCTCTGTAAGTGTTCCTCTAATGTGGTCTCTCCCACAGAGCCACCTCTTTCATGCTCTCCTTGGTGTCTGAAGCAGGGAAGGAGGAGGAGCAGTGGAGATGGGTGGGGTTGCAGTCCTCCCTTTCCACTCTGTATGGTCAGGGAGATCTCCTCCAGTGTGGAGGTGTGAGATTGTCTCTTCCCCAGGTATGTACCCATGAGGGGTGCCCCAGCCAGGCCTATCCTGGAATAGTGTTCTCCTACTGCAAATGACATCCAGGCTCTGCCTGGGTTTGTCCCTCTTAGTCGTGGCCCAGCTGTGTGGGTCTGATGTTCAGAGGTTTGCTGGGGAGGAGAGGGTTTGGGTCAGTCCCGGATTCACCACTGATCTCTTTGGACTTCTTCTTCATCCTTTTCTGGCCTCACCCTTTGTCCTGTGGCTGAATCAGGGCAGGGGCAGGGGGCAGGGCACCTGGAACTCAGCACTTGTCAGGTCCCTCCAAAGTTTGTGCTTTTAGTATATTACCTCTGGGTCATGATCAATCCCTGACTTGTTGATCTGCCAGTCACAGAGATCGCATCTGTAGCTTTGTGGTGAGCAAGTTAGCATTTTTCTGCCCCACCTTCAAGATGTGTGATGCTTCTCTTTTCCTCTCCGTGGGTCTTTGTCTCTGGACTGCCTCTGCAGCTCCTGCTGCCAGTGCCCTGCCAGACACTGAAGTGGTGAAACAAAGCTAGGAGCTGCCAGTCTCTCTCCTGCTGCAATGGTGAGGGAGAGTCTGGGGCGATATTTTATGCCCACTAGTTTTTCACAGGAAAACTTTTGTTAGTTTAAAAAAAATAATGGCTCTCAGCTTTAGTGATCTGGGAAGAGCCAGGGACCAAGCAGAGAAGCTACAACATCAACTTTTTCACCAGGGGCCTAGCCACTTTCTCACGAGTCCCCACTTAGACAATCTCTCCCAGCATTTCCTTCCCAGGGAGGGTTTGTTGATTTTAAAAAAAAAAAAGAAAAGGGAAAAAAAATGGCTCTTGGTTTCTGCATCCCAGGAATCACTAGGGTCCAAGTCCAGCAGCTGTGGCACCAGCTGCTGTGCCAGGAGAGCCCTGGCTGCTATCTCCCTAGCCCTCATTCAGTCAGTCACTCACACACCCACTCACTCACCAGCATGTACAAAAAATTATCCATACATTCACTCACTCACACGGGGACTCACATAACCTGACTGGCTCAGCTGCCATCTTCCTGACCTACTCCAAATTTTGTATTTATTTTTACGTGCATACATTTCAGTCACCTTCAAAGTACTCTCCGTTTCATGCAATACACCTATCAAAATGCTTTTTCCACTGCTCAAAACAGTTTTTGAACTGTACATTTGGTGACGTTTAGTTTCTGCTGTTTGCTGTTTTTTGTTTTGCCTCTTTCCACATCTGCCAAAAGTTTCATTTGAGATTTTTTCCTCTAGGGAAACAAAAATGTTCCTCAGGGAGAAATTGGGTAAGTAGGGAAGGTGGGCCATGGGGGTCATGCTATTTTTGGTCAAAAGCTGCTGAACACTCAGTGGTGTGGGCAGGTGCATGGGTAAATTATTCATTATAAAATGGACAAGTGCACTGAAAGACACTCCAGAAAAAATGAACTCAAACCTCTCACAACAACAATATCTGATACAATGATACTGATGGATTTCCTGTTCTTGTAGGACAGGGAAAGCTGTCCTACAAGGGGCCCATCTTCCAAATAATAATTGCAGGTTGTTTGGTCCATATATATATATATACACATTACATATAATAGGCATATTATATGTATGTGTGCTTACATACTTTATAGGCCATGATTATAATATTAGAATATTCTCAGTGTGTCTGATACTTTCCTTTTTCCAGTGAGTTTTATACTTTGTATTACATATTTTTTATTCTTTTCTTTCAGTTTGAAAACCATCTTTAGCATTTCTGTAAGGCAGTCATGGTGCTGATGCATTCCTTTAGCCTTTCTTTGTATGGGAAAATACTTTATTTAGCTCTCCAGGCACTCATAATATTTCCCATGAGTCATGATTCTTGAGAAGAGACACAGGTCGGTGGGAAACCAAAATTTCCATTTCTAACTCAATTATTTTAGTGTAGAAGCCATGATTTTTTTTTTTAGGGGGATTTTTTTTGAGGAGTTTTCTGCATGTGATAACTTGTTGACTCTTGTCTGTAATCTTGATACTGCCTCTCCTATGATTATAAGAACATTACTGTTATGGAGGTGAGAGGGTGGCCTTTGAGTGACTCATGGACATGTCTTTTCCTTGGTACCTTAGGGTTTTTGTTTTGTTTTTAGAAAATTGTGTATTTTGAAGTTTTTGGCTAGTCCCACCAGTTGATGCATTTCTGTTGATGTGAACAGTATCCCAGTCCTGTTATCAAAAATTTTTACCTACCAAGCTGCTCCATTTTCTTGCTCCCTCCAAAAGACTTTTCTTGGAATACTTCCATTTCCATCATGATATAGTTATGTGTCTCCATTTCACATTTCTTCAGGTCATCTTCTAAAATATTGGCATGTTGGATGTTGATAGTGATAATTGGGGAGCATAAGAATGGATCTGCATCTCTTTCCTTCTCATGAACTATAGCTTTCTTCCCAAGGGTGTTCCAGTTGACCTCTGAGGCATCGGGGACAATACTGAACAAAGGACAAGGGGCAGGGGGCGTTGGTGTGGTGCTCAAGCCTCAGGATTGCAAAATGAGAGCCTTGGCATGTTGGTAGATTGTAGCTCAGGTCTTTTGAGAAAGTGTCTTATAAGCACCAGAAGGTTTTCTCATACTCCAGAAACTTTGGAGGAGGTGGCATCACATGGTCAGTATTACCATCCTTTGCTAACAATCATTGTGAAACCACTCACAATGGGTGAGTCCAGTGGTATTCCTGAGGGACATAAGTTGAAGAGCTACTGCAGCAATGAAGTCAGCAGAATAGGTGTCTACCTCAACAACATTTACCCTTATGAAACCCCGTGGGGACTCAGGTGGCCTTAACTCACTGTGGGTTGCTGTGAGGTGATTTGATCCTTTTGCCCTCACTCCACTTATTGACACACTCAAGACAGGTACATGCCACCTCTCCAACTCTGCCTGGGGAGAATTTTGACTCCCCTGGAGCCTTGTAGACAGCATCTCTATCATTGATGAAGTGGAAATAAATCTCCACTGTCCTGCTTACTCTGGTTGGACACCAGAATTTTGCACCTACAGTCAAGAGAGTCATGATGGTTGCCAAGATACTAGATTCCTGGATCAAGAGGTAACACACCTTGAAACAGTGGACCATGGTTCAAGAACCAGTCCAAGGAAAAACAGCTGCTGCTGCACTGGGAAACACACCCTCCTTACAATGGGACAAACCCTCTACAGTGGCAGGGGAGTTTGACAGCCCTGAGCACTGTCTGTAGCCACAATTTCGGGAGACTCTCCAAAGCAACACCCAACAACAGCAGTATACAATGACATAAATACCACTGGACTCATCCATGGTGAGCAGTTTACAATGATTGTTAGCAAAGGGTGGTAATCCTGATCCTGTGATGCCAGCTCCTCCAAAGTCTCTGGAGGAGAAAAAAACCTTCTCATGCTTGCAAGATACTTTCTCAAATGACCTGAGCTGAAATCTGTCAATACATCAAGGCTCTCATTTTGCAGTCTTGAGGCTTGATCAATTGTGTGATCAATTGCTGGCAAGTAGTTGTACTGCCCCACACCAAATGGTCCATCTGACACAAAAAGTCAGTAAGCCATTCCCAGCCAACAGACACTGGGATTGCATCCAAGCCCAGGCCACAATCCTGTCAACACCCATTGTCTGGGATAAAACTCCTATTAGTTTAACTAATATCTACAGTCACCAGCAGGCACTGGGGACCCCAACAGAAGAGCACCAGCAGGAGACTGACCTCTCTGGGGTGGCCTCCCTATCAGGACTCAGATTGTGGGCACAGCTTAAATAACATAAACACAGTGTGAAAATGGAAGACTTTTTTGTTTTTGAGTAGATGTCTCACGCTTGTCGCTCAGACTGGAGTACAGTGGCACATTCACAGCCACTGCAGCCTGGACCCGCTGGACTTAGGCAATCCTTCTGGAGCTACAGATGCACTGGAAGACTTGTTAAAGGACTTCAAGCTAGGCAGGAAAATCATAGAGCAGCAGACAAGGCCTTGTCTAGTAATAGCAACTGCCAACACACAGGAATGGACTTCTTCTATTTCAGGGTCATTAGGGAAAGGATGTCCTAATTTCTGTTGGCCACTGTGCTGTGCTCAAGGCCCCTGGTGGAGCCAGCATCCTTTGGAGCTGGATAACCACCTTCCCTCCCGGCAACTGCATAGGTCCTAATTTCTGTTGGTCATTGTGCTGTGCTCAAGGCCCCTGGTGGAGCCAGCCTCCTTTGGAGCTGGATCACCACCTTCCCTCCCTACAACTGCATAGGTCCTAATTTCTGTTGGTTATTGTGCTGTGCTCAAGGCCCCTGGTGGAGCCAGCCTCCTTTGGAGCTGGATCACCACCTTCCCTCCCTGCAACTGCATAGGTTGCTGATTTCTGGGTACCTGGGTTGTATTTCTAAGACTTTCAGCACCTTTCGTCAATTATGAGTTCAAGACCAGGCCTGCTGAAACCCAATCATCAAACATTTTAGTACATTTTCAATGTTTTGTAGTATATTTGTAGAATTAAGTAATCATCATTACAGTACAGTTTAAGCACAAGTTTTACATACTTATTGGCAATTTTAGATCTGGTAAATTGTCTATTGAAATAATTACTTTATTTAAAAATGTTTTCTAGGGAGGGAGGGTAAGGAGGTGGGATTGAAAGTAGTCAAAATCTGCCTGGGAAGAAGGGGCACACTTTATCAACAAGGGTACCTGCACAATGAATATTTGCATACCTAACCCTGAATTGTACCCCACAATTTAAAAAAGAAAATGTTTTCTATTATATTTTTATTTTTCACTGCAAAAATGGTGCATTTTTTTCTGTGAATTTTTTTCTGATGCTTTCATTTTCTTTGATGCAATATGAATGGTATTATTTTCTTAGATACATTATCTAATTTTTTTTGCTAGTATATAGAAACAATTGCTATTAGTGTTTGATTTTACATCTTGCAGCATTGCTGAATTCTTTATTATAAGCAGGTTTTTAATGACGTTCTCAAGTTGTTATTTATATACAATATCATGTCTTGGGCACTAGAAGGCAATTTTTCTCTTTCCTTGGAGAGAAATCTGGAGTAATTTTCTTCATTTCTTCTGGCTTGTTTTATTTTGTAAAATTCTCTAGTACACTGTTGAGTAGAAGTTGTAAGAATGAATGCTTATGTCTTTCCCCAAACTTTTGGGGAAAACATTCTTTCATTCACAACTAAGTTTGATGCTCTGTGTAGCTTTTCCTAGATGTCTCTTAGCAGTTTGTGGGAGTTCTCTTTATTTCCTGGTTAGGTTGGGGTTTTAATCATATGATGGATTTATTCAGATACTTTCTCTGTGTCAATCAGATGAAACACACCTTGATCTTCCTTTCATTGGTTAAAATTGTACATAGCATTAAGTGCTCTTCACAGTTTTTATGGAAGGGTAATTGATACACAGAAAACTGTGTTTGTTATATTGAATCTGATGGAATTGGACCTAGAGTTATAATACATCATCACAATCAAGATAGTAAACATCTCCATGTTAAGGGATTTTTACCACAAATCACACACATAGGGACATGATAAGCCATTTGGAAGTATGGATATATATGGATTGATTAACAGTTTACTTCAGATGTTACACAGACTGTGTACTTGTGGCACAAGTACACCACTTGGTCATGGTGTATTGTCCTTTTGTATGTTGTGGAATTCATTTGTTTTCATATTATATAGAGCATTTACTTTTCTAAATTCAAAGTTGATATTTTTCTGTAGTTTTTTTCTTCTTCTCATGCTTCAGCATGGCTTTTGTATTACAGTAATTCTTGCCTACAAGAATGAATTGGGAAGTATTCCCTTCTGTACTCTTTTTGAAAGTATTTGTGAATGATTGGTTTTAATTCTTCCTTAAGATAACAGAGTGCATCAGAGATGCCATCTAGCTTCTGATATACTTTGCATGAAGATTTTTAATAATGTAATCTCATGTTGTGCATTTTTCCCCCCATACCAGCTCTGGGATGTCTCCCTTTCTTTTATTTCTTTTTTCTCTAATATACTTTGTCTTAAAATTTATTGTTCCTCTCATAAAATTTGTTTTAAAACTTTGCTGATCACTCTAAAATTCCTTTTAGAAAAGTCAAAGAATTCATGGGTTTTGCACTGGACCCCACCCACATCATCTGGTGCCCAATGTGCAGGGTCTGAAGCTCAGCAGTCACTGGCACTATGTAGTCTAATTTTTATGTGAGGAATGCAACACACAAGTGTTCAAAGACAAAATTCTAGGTTTTCAAGAAATGTGAACAAATAAAGGGATAACAATCTGTGCCTTCAGATACCCCATCAGGACAGATTTTAAATAATTGGAAAAAATAAAAACAGGCAGTTTAAAATAAGTTAATACATGATTGAAATCAAACTTGGATTCAATACAAGTTAGCAGATAATGCGATTTGGAAAAGAAATAGGACTCTTTGCTTTAATTCCATATGGCAGCCAGGCCATGCTTCCTGGCTTTGGCCTTTTACCCTACCTTGGAGAGGTGAATCTCCTCTTTCTTTCTCTCTAACTTACTTTCTAGATAAACTGCATTTCCTAACTAAAAAAAAAAAATCCCATATAGCAACTAGATTCATTTTGTAGGCATAAAGGGGATGGTCAGAAGTTCCATATGTAGAGTCACTTTTTGAATTATTTTACTACTTTGCAA
>NW_007136402.1:0-736 GCF_000164805.1 Carlito syrichta | reverse complement strand
CAATCTATAAATTAAAATATTGTGAGTAAATTTTAACTCAGAATCTTAGGAAATTAGAGCTAATGAGAACTATCTGAAGATAATTTTAGTGTAATTTGTTGGTATTGTTGCTTTTAAAATCTAAGTCGGTAGCATGCTCTTAGCTGTATTTTTTTCTCAGCAGCAAAATCAAGATTTGGATGTTTTAAATTCCTAGACTTAAAATTAAAAAGAAATACATGGAATTCACTTGGTTACTTGACTGTTGCTCCTGTGACAAATTGAAAGAGATTTATCACCGATTTCTGTCAAAAAAAACGAAGATTAAAAAAAGAAAGGAAGGAAAGAGAAATTGGAGGGGGAGTGGGGAAACAGAGACAGACAGAGAGAAGCACAGAGGGACAGACACACAAAGAGAGGATGAAGGAGAATGGCATCAATGTCGTGGGTTTTTTTTAGCATTTTCTTTTCATTTATTTCAGATTAGTTTTGCAAAGCTAGCTTTTGTGCTTAACCTGTAGTATCCTTTAAATAGTCAGGGCTACAAATGCAGCCCTCCTTTGGTGATTTTACTATCTTGGATTATTATAAGAGCTGCTTATTTACATATTTTCCTCCCAAAAGTGTGTGTGTGTGGGGGGGATACACTATGTACAAAGACAAATTGGTATGATCTTAGAACATCAGACCTTATTCCAAAAAGGGTTAGACAAAATATAGCAGTTAAATTCAATGTGTATTTTTTAACAGAGCTCTG
>NW_007136401.1:0-717 GCF_000164805.1 Carlito syrichta | reverse complement strand
TAGGAAATTAGAGCTAATGAGAACTATCTGAAGATAATTTTAGTTTAATTTGTTGGTATTGTTGCTTTAAAATCTAAGTCGGTAGCATGTTCTTAGCTGTATTTTTTTTCAGCAGCAAAATCAAGATTTGGATGTTTTAAATTCCTAGACTTAAAATTAAAAAGAAATACATGGAATTCACTTGGTTACTTGACTGTTGCTCCTGTGACAAATTGAAAGAGATTTATCACTGATTTCTGTCAAAAAAAACGAAGATTAAAAAAAGAAAGGAAGGAAAGAGAAATTGGAGGGGGAGTGGGGAAACAGAGACAGACAGAGAGAAGCACAGAGAGACAGACACACAAAGAGAGGATGAAGGAGAATGGCATCAATGTCGTGGGGTTTTTTTAGCATTTTCTTTTCATTTATTTCAGATTAGTTTTGCAAAGCTAGCTTTTGTGCTTAACCTGTAGTATCCTTTAAATAGTCAGGGCTACAAATGCAGCCCTCCTTTGGTGATTTTACTATCTTGGATTATTATAAGAGCTGCTTATTTACATATTTTGCTCCCAAAAGTGTGTGTGTGTGGGGGGGATACACTATGTACAAAGACAAATTGGTATGATCTTAGAACATCAGACCTTATTCCAAAAAGGGTTAGACAAAATATAGCAGTTAAATTCAATGTGTATTTTTTAACAGAGCTCTGTGCAAAGCATGCATTTCAGGTAATATAAA
>NW_007136400.1:0-890 GCF_000164805.1 Carlito syrichta | reverse complement strand
AGTTGAAATAAAATGAAAAGAGTTAGTGTCATGGCTAAAATAGTAGTAAATCATGTTGATGTATTAGTTGAGGCATTTCACTGTGGAAATGTTCAATTCTTTCGGTCTTTAACTAAAAGGTTAATGCTATGTAAGCTTCACAGTGTTAATTAAGTTATTGATGTCGATCAATCTTCGAAATATTTTAATGGTACTAATTCTAGGACAATGGGTATGAAGCTGTGGTTTGACCCACAAATTTCTGAGCACTGACCATAATAGAGGCCTGGTCGGGTTGATGTGAGTGTAGTTTGGTTGAGGCATCCGGGAATGGCATCAGTTTTTAAGCCTAAGGAGGGCACAGCTCATGAATGAAGGACATCTTCTGATGAGATTAATATTCGAATTGGCACTTCTATGGGTAGAACTACGCGGTTGTCAACTTCTAGTAATCGAAGTTCTCCTGGTTTGAGGTCTGTTGTAGGGACTATATAGGAGTTAAAATTTAGATCTTCATAGTCTGTGTATTCATAACTTCAATATCATTGATGTCCTATAGTTTTGACAGTTAAAAGTGGTTTATTAATTTCGTCTATTATGTAAAGGATCTGTAGGGAAGGAAGGGCGATTAAGATAAGGATAATAGCTGGTAGGATGGTCCACACTGTCTCTACTTCTTGGGCATCTATTGTGCTTGTGTGGGTTAATTTGGTTGTTAATATTAGGGTGATGATATAGAGTACTAATGAGCTAATTAGGAAAACGATTATTAGGGTATGATCATGAAAATGAAGTAATTCTTCTATAATAGGGGAGGTAGCATCTTGAAAGCCTAACTGGAGAGGATGTGCCATAAAAATACACAGGAATTTAACCTGTAATTTAACTTTGACAAAGTTATGTAATAGTTA
>NW_007136399.1:0-1208 GCF_000164805.1 Carlito syrichta | reverse complement strand
ATGGTACTAATTCTAGGACAATGGGCATGAAGCTGTGGTTTGATCCACAAATTTCTGAGCACTAACCATAATAGAGGCCTGGTCGGGTTGATGTGAGTGTAGTTTGGTTAAGGCATCCGGGAATGGCATCAGTTTTTAAGCCTAAGGAGGGCACAGCTCATGAATGAAGGACATCTTCTGATGAGATTAATATCCGAATTGGCACTTCTATGGGTAGAACTACGTGGTTGTCGACTTCTAGTAATCGAAGTTCTCCTGGTTTGAGGTCTGTTGTAGGGAGTATATGGGAGTCAAAATTTAGATCTTCATAATCTGTATATTCATAACTTCAATATCATTGATGTCCTATAGTTTTGACAGTTAAAAGTGGGTTGTTAATTTTGTCTATTATGTAAAGGATTCGTAGGGAAGGAAGGGCAATTAAGATAAGGATAATAGCTGGTAGGATGGTCCACACTGTCTCTACTTCTTGGGCATCTATTGTGCTTGTGTGGGTTAATTTGGTTGTTAATATTAGGGTGATGATATAGAGTACTAATGAGCTAATTAGGAAAACGATTATTAGGGTATGATCATGAAAATGAAGTAATTCTTCTATAATAGGGGAGGTAGCATCTTGAAAGCCTAACTGGAGAGGATGTGCCATAAAAATACACAGGAATTTAACCTGTAATTTAACTTTGACAAAGTTATATAATAGTTTTACTAGTACTTTATTATGAAGAAAGACATAGTGGTTATGGAGTTGGCTTGAAACCAATTTTTAGAGGGTTCAATTTCTTCCTTTCTTGTAACAGATTACGCTTTTACGTAGGTAGGTTCTTCAAATGTATGATAAGGTGGAGGGCAGCCATGAAGTCATTCAAGGTTTGTAGCAGGTAGTTCAACTGCTAATACCTCTCGTTTTGAAGCGAAGCCTTCTCAAATTATGAAAGCTATTAGTATAACTGCAGTTAGAGAGATAAATGAGCCTATAGAAGAAATGGTGTTTCATATAGTGTATGTGTCTGGGTAGTCTGAGTATCGGCGGGGTATGCCAGATAGTCCAAGGAAATGTTGAGGAAAAAAGGTTAGGTTAACTCCCACAAATATAATTGCAAAATGGATTTTGGCTCATGTTGAATGAAGGGTAAATCCTGAAAATAAGGGGAATCAGTGGACAAAGCCTCCTATAATTGCAAAGACTGCGCCTATGGATAAGACATAGA
>NW_007136398.1:0-759 GCF_000164805.1 Carlito syrichta | reverse complement strand
GCATCTATTGTGCTTGTGTGGGTTAATTTGGTTGTTAATATTAGGGTGATGATATAGAGTACTAATGAGCTAATTAGGAAAAAGATTATTAGGGTATGATCATGAAAATGAAGTAATTCTTCTATAATAGGGGAGGTAGCATCTTGAAAGCCTAACTGGAGAGGATGTGCCATAAAAATACACAGGAATTTAACCTGTAATTTAACTTTGACAAAGTTATGTAATAGTTTTACTAGTACTTTATTATGAAGAAAGACATAGTGGTTATGGAGTTGGCTTGAAACCAATTTTTAGAGGGTTCAATTTCTTCCTTTCTTGTAATAGATTATGCTTTTACGTAGGTAGGTTCTTCAAATGTGTGATAAGGTGGGGGGCAGCCGTGAAGTCATTCAAGGTTCGTAGCAGGTAGTTCAACTGCTAATACCTCTCGTTTTGAAGCGAAGCCTTCTCAAATTATGAAAGCTATTAGTATAACTGCAGTTAGAGAGATAAATGAGCCTATAGAAGAAATGGTGTTTCATATAGTGTATGTGTCTGGGTAGTCTGAGTATCGGCGGGGTATGCCAGATAGTCCAAGGAAATGTTGAGGAAAAAAGGTTAGGTTAACTCCCACAAATATAATTGCAAAATGGATTTTGGCTCATGTTGAATGAAGGGTAAATCCTGAAAATAAGGGGAATCAGTGGACAAAGCCTCCTATAATTGCAAAGACTGCGCCTATGGATAAGACATAGTGAAAGTGTGCTACTACATAATAGG
>NW_007136397.1:0-858 GCF_000164805.1 Carlito syrichta | reverse complement strand
TAGGGTATGATCATGAAAATGAAGTAATTCTTCTATAATAGTGGAGGTAGCATCCTGAAAGCCTAACTGGAGAGGGATGTGCCATAAAAATACACAGGAGTTTAACCTGTAATTTAACTTTGACAAAGTTATGTAATAGTTTTACTAGTACTTTATTATGAAGAAAGACATAGTGGTTATGGAGCTGGCTTGAAACCAATTTTTAGATTGTTCAATTCCTTCCTTTCTTGTAACAGATTACGCTTTTACGTAGGTAGGTTCTTCAAATGGGTGATAAGGTGGGGAGCAGCCATGAAGTCATTCAAGGTTTGTAGCAGGTAGTTCAACTGCTAATACCTCTCGTTTTGAAGCGAAGGCTTCTCAAATTATGAAAGCTATTAGTATAACTGCGGTTAGAGAGATAAATGAACCTATAGAAGAGACGGTGTTTCATATAGTGTATGCGTCGGGGTAGTCTGAGTATCGGCGGGGTATGCCAGATAGTCCAAGGAAATGTTGAGGAAAAAAGGTTAGGTTAACTCCCACAAATATAATTGTGAAATGGATTTTGGCTCATGTTGAATGAAGGGTAAATCCTGAAAATAAGGGGAATCAGTGGACAAAGGCTCCTATAATTGCAAAGACTGTGCCTATGGATAAGACATAGTGAAAATGTGCTACTACATAATAGGTGTCATGAAGGACGATGTCAAGTGAGGAGTTGGCAAGGACAATCCCGGTCAGACCACCGACGGTAAATAGAAAAATGAAGCCTAGAGTTCATAATATAGCGGGAGATCATTTAATGTTGCCTCCGTGTAGGGTAGCTAATCAGCTAAATACTTTTATGCCAGTTGGAATAGCAATAATTATGGTGGG
>NW_007136396.1:0-757 GCF_000164805.1 Carlito syrichta | reverse complement strand
CAAAAAAGGTTGTGTTAAGGTTTCGGTCAGTTAAAAGTATGGTAATTCCTGCTGCTAGAACTGGGAGAGATAATAGTAGTAGAACTGCAGTAATGAGGACAGATCATACAAATAGAGGGGTCTGGTATTGTGATATAGCGGGGGGTTTTATATTGATAATGGTAGTGATAAAGTTAATAGCACCTAGGATAGAGGACACTCCTGCCAAGTGAAGAGAGAAAATAGTAAGATCCACAGAAGCTCCTGCGTGGGCCAAGTTTCCTGCTAGAGGGGGATATACGGTTCAACCTGTTCCTGTGCCAGCTTCTACTATTGAGGAGGCTAATAGCAGAAGGAAAGAAGGCGGTAACAGCCAGAAGCTTATATTGTTTATTCGTGGGAATGCTATGTCGGGGGCCCCAATTATAAGAGGTACTAGTCAATTGCCGAAACCCCCGATTATAATGGGTATAACTATAAAGAAAATTATTACGAAAGCATGAGCAGTAACGACGACATTATAGATTTGATCATCTCCCAATAGAGTCCCTGGCTGTCCGAGCTCTGCTCGGATGAGAAGACTGAGGGCAGTTCCTACTATTCTGGCTCAAGCACCAAATAATAAATATAGAGTTCCGATGTCTTTATGGTTGGTTGAGAATAATTAACGGTTAATGAACATAGGTAAGGTAAAATGGCTGATAAAGCATTAGGCTGTAAATCTAAAGATAGGGGTGGAGCCCCCTTTTTACCAAGTCCTGAGGTGAATATCATATTG
>NW_007136395.1:0-842 GCF_000164805.1 Carlito syrichta | reverse complement strand
GTGTGATAGCCAATATACTTATTTCTAGTCCGATCAAATAGTAGTCAGTGTGAGCTGAATATAGTGATATAGTACCTGAAAATAAGGTAAGGAAAATGGAGGATAAGGTTAGGGGTTTAATTAGTACGGGAAGGATATGAACCAACATTTTCGGGGTATGGGCCCGATAGCTTATTTAGCTGACCTTACTATAGAATATTGTGTAATTAGGTAGCACGAAGAATTTTGAATTCTTAAGTATAGGTTCAATTCCTGTGATTCTAGAAATAAGAGGATTTAAACCTCTATTGTTTACTCTATCAAAGTAACTCTTTTGTCAGACATATTTCTTGTCTTATAGATGGGGTGGAATACTGCATATTAGGATGGGTATTGAGATGTATCATATACAAAAGGCTAGTGTGAGTGGAAGAAAGTTTTTTCATAGAAGGTGTATTAGTTGATCGTATCGAAATCGTGGATATGAGGCTCGGACTCATAGAAAAAGTGAGGTGAGGATAAGTGTTTTTGCTATGAAGTTGAGTGTAAATATTTCGGGTGTGAAGATGTTGTGTAGTGCGCCTAGAAAGATGATGGTAGTTAGAGCATTTATTATAATAATGTTAGTGTATTCTGCTATGAAGAATAGGGCAAATGGTCCTGCAGCATATTCAACATTGAATCCTGAGACTAACTCTGATTCGCCCTCTGTGAGATCAAAGGGTGCTCGATTTGTTTTGGCTAGTGTTGAGATAAATCATATTATTGCTAGTGGTCAGGAGGGGAGAAATAGTCAAGAGTATTCTTGAGTTGTAATTAGTGTTATTAGTGTGAAGGATCCGTTTATTAGGAGAATTGCTAGG
>NW_007136394.1:0-778 GCF_000164805.1 Carlito syrichta | reverse complement strand
CATTTTCGGGGTATGGGCCCGATAGCTTATTTAGCTGACCTTACTATAGAATATTGTGTAATTAGGTAGCACGAAGAATTGTGAATTCTTAAGTATAGGTTCAATTCCTGTGATTCTAGAAATAAGAGGATTTAAACCTCTATTGTTTACTCTATCAAAGTAACTCTTTTGTCAGACATATTTCTTGTCTTATAGATGGGGTGGAATACTGCATATTAGGATGGGTATTGAGATGTATCATATACAAAAGGCTAGTGTGAGTGGAAGAAAGTTTTTTCATAGAAGGTGTATTAGTTGATCGTATCAAAATCGTGGATATGAGGCTCGGACTCATAGAAAAAGTGAGGTGAGGATAAGTGTTTTTGCTATGAAGTTGATTGTAAATATTTCGGGTGTGAAGATGTTGTGTAGTGCGCCTAGAAAGATGATGGTAGTTAGAGCATTTATTATAATAATGTTAGTGTATTCTGCTATGAAGAATAGGGCAAATGGTCCTGCAGCATATTCAACATTGAATCCTGAGACTAACTCTGATTCACCCTCTGTGAGATCAAAGGGTGCTCGATTTGTTTTGGCTAGTGTTGAGATAAATCATATTATTGCTAGTGGTCAGGAGGGGAGAAATAGTCAAGAGTATTCTTGAGTTGTAATTAGTGTTATTAGTGAGAAGGATCCGTTTATTAGGAGAATTGCTAGGAGAATAATTGCGAGGGTTACTTCATAGGAGATTGTTTGGGCTACTGCTCAGAGTGCACCAATTAGTGCGTATTTAGAGTTG
>NW_007136393.1:0-13583 GCF_000164805.1 Carlito syrichta | reverse complement strand
GAGGGTCATCAATGACTGAACTGTTTGAAACGTGAGACTTCAGATGTGTATCTCTTTTTTAGAAATGCTCATCACTCCAGCAGAGATTGAAATCATTATTGTGTGGCATCCAAAATGGTTGTGTAACCCAATGATGCACCTTATGCCCAGAGTGGTCCCCAGCATCCTGTCTCCAAGTCGGGAGGTCCATCTATATTACCTGGACAGACCCAGCCAGCCCACCTTGCCCTCAGAGGCCCATTTCTGGAAGGCACCAGAATGCAAGAGCGAGGTTTCTGGAGCCAGTCTGAGTGTTTCCAGCTTGGCCTGCATTCTGGAAAATTCTGCGTCCTCTTCTGTCAAGGAGGAATGAACCACATGCTCATCCTGGGTCCTGATGAGAGGGGAAAGCTGATGAGGGTGGATGCCACCGTCCCACGGACACCACACAGATGGAGGGAGGAGACACCATACCCTTCCCTTGTCCAATAGAGCAAGGCTGCACCCCTACACCCAGTTCTCAAGGATAGGAGACCAAGTCTCTCAGAAGAAGAAATAATAAACGTTCAGGAACATGGGCACCAGCCTTCACGGAAGCGCTGCTCACAACAGCTCACAGCGGGAGACAGAGGTCCTGCCACAGTTGAACAGGTGGATACAACATGGTCTGACCCATGATAGAAAATGCTTCTGCCATAAACCGACATGCTGCCATGTGGACTTGCACTGCAATGTGGACCCTCGGGCTGCAATGTGGACTTCCTTTGTAGAATAAGACAAATATAGGACTTGTCCTTTGTTTCTGGCACAGAGATCCTAACACCCTTGGAGTTTCCTAATATATGAATGAGCCCCTACAGATTTCCCCTCCCTAAGCTTGTGCTCACAGGGTGTGCTGGGGTGAGGCCTTTAGAGAGCCTTGGGGTGGGTGGGGCTGGTCGCCAGAATGACCAAGCGATTAGAGGGTAGGAACTGCCAGCCCACTCATTGACATCCAGGAAAGTGCCAGAGATTAAGCACTATACAAACTATTGAGGGAAGCAGTGGCTCACACCTGCCATCCCAGCACTTTGGGAGGCCAAGGTGGGAGGGTGACTTGAGGCCAGGAGCTCAAGACCAGCTTGGACAACATAGCAAGATCCCTCTTTCTACAATAAATTAAAAAATTAGCCAGGTGTGATAACATGCACTTGTAGTTTCAGCTATTCGGAAGACTGAGACCAGGATCACTTGAACCCAGGAGTTCAAGACCAGCCTGGATAACATAGCAAGACCCTGTCTCCACAAGAAATTTTTAAAAATCAGCTGGGGGCAATAATACATACCTGTAGTCCCAGCTACTCAGGAGGCTCAGGCAGGAGGACTCCTTAAGCCCAAGAGTTCAAGACCAAATTGGGCAACGGGCAAGACCCCATCTCCACAAATTTTTTTAAATTAGTTAGGTAAAAGCCAGGTGCAGTAGCTCATGCCTGTCAGCCCAGCACTTTGGGTGATGGAGGTGAGAGTATTTCCTGAGCCCAGGGATTCAAGTAGAGCCAGGGAAACTTGGCAAGACCTCATCTCTACAGAAAAAAAAAAGTTAGCTGGGTATGGTGGCATGCACCTGTAGTTCCAGCTACTTGGAAGGCTGATGTGGAAGGATCACCTAAGCCCAGCAGGTCGAGGCTGTGGTGGCAGTGAGCGTGCTCCTGCCCTCCAACCTGAACAGTAAGACCTTGTCTCACAAAAACAAAACAAATAAGCAAACTCTTGCACAAGGAGGTGTGATGAGCTCCCCAGGTGACTACCACACCCACATGCCAGGAGGGTGGCATGCCCATCCACAGGGACCTCACCCTGGCACCACATTACCCACATTCTACCCAAGTCCTTTATAACCAATGAGCAGTTGTGTGTGGTGTTTCCCTGAGTTCTGGGAGCCAGCCTTGAAGAATTCTGGGACCAAGGAGGAGGCCGGGGATCCCCTGATTTACAGCCGATAGGTCACAGGGACAGGAGACCGGGTCCCATGACCACCATCTGGAGCAGGCCACCTTGTGGGCTGAGCTCGTCAGCATGGGATGTGACGTGTCTTCCAGGGAGGCAAGATCAGCAAGAAACTTGCAGGATAGTTGGCTGATGTCTGGTGTCAGAAGCATCCTGGGTGAGGGCAGGGAGACACAGTGTGGGTTTCCCTCCCTGAAAAACAGGCAGAAGGGTAGGAACCAGGCACAACAGGTTGTGGACTGCAGCCATTTATGTGACATGCCTAGAAGAGGCAAATCCACAAGCAGACGGGGTCCTGGTCAACAGGGACAGGGAGAGGGGAGGGTTTTCCGATGGCATGATGAAGGCCAGAACTCTCAGGATTTGCCCAGGGTGGGACAGTGGAAATGTACTGAATACCCCTGAAATGTGTACTTTATTTATGTATTCATTTATTTTGAGTGGGAGTCTCTGTTATCCAGCTGGAGTACAGTGGCATGATCACAGCTACTGCAGATTCCTGAATTCAGGCATTCTCCTGCCTCAGCCTTCCGAGTAGCTAGAACTACAAGTGCTCACCACCATGCCTGGCTAACTTTTTTTTAATTGTAGAGATGAGGTCCCGCCAAGTTGCCCAGGCTGGTCTCAAACCCCTGGGTTCAGGCAGTCCTCTCACCTCAGCCACACAAAGTGCTGGGATGACAGACTGAGCTACTATGCTCAGTCATGTACTTTTTTTTTTGAGTCAGAGTCTCCCTCTGTCACCCAGGCTGGAGCACAGAGGCATGCTCAAGGACACCGCAACCTCAATCTGCTGGACTCCGGCGATCCTTCCGCCTCAGCCAGAACTGCAGGCACATGCTACTACTCAGCTTAGTTTTTGATTTATTGTAAAGACGAGGTCTCGTCAAGTTGCCTGGGCTGGTGGCGAAGCCATGAGCTCAGGCGATCCCACTGCTTTAGCTTCCCAAAGTGCTGGGATGGCAGGCCTGAGCCACCGCACTCAGCCCCATTGTGCACTTTAAGATGGTTAATTTCAAGTTCTGTTAATTTTACCTCTATGAAGAAAGAGAACGAACCCCTTCTTCTACACAGCTCACAAAGGGTCAAAATCCACTTCATGAAGTGAGGGGGGGACAAACAGAGCAAACGGTCAACACTGTCAGGCCTGTGCGGGGCAGGACAGGCCTCTGGTCCTCAGTCTCTGTCTAAAGCCACCTCCTGGAGCCCATGGGACACCACCAGTGGGGAACAGTGACCGAGTGGGCCGGCACATGCTTCCTTCATGCGTGTGTGTCCTTTCTCCCATCAGGCCATCTACACCACTGCTGAAGTATGTGCCGAAGACATGACTTTACGGGATCTGCTCATTCTCTGGATGAGAAAACTGAGGCCAGGCCTGCCGGAGCTGGTGATACAGACAGGACCAAGAGAAGGCCCGACCTCCACTTCCGTTCTCCCTTCTCAGCCTCCCCTGCTCCTCCAGGGCAGGACTGTGGGGACCGGTGCTGTGGGCCCATCTCTCTCATGGCCAGACTCCTTACCACCCACAAAACATCCCCCCTTCTCTTCCCTGGCCCCACCCAGGTCACCAATCAGAGAGGTCACCAGGGCGAACTGAAATCAGCTTAGCAACAGTGACCATGCAAAACTGTTCAGAAACAGAATTAAGACAAATGATGCCTCCCACCCAGACCACAATACTGGGTCCCATAATAGCATCAAATTCCAAAGCGTCATCCCCCATCCCACGTGATCTTTCTGGACCCAGAGAGTGACACACAAGGCAGCAACTAGGAGGGGATGGGACACAGGCCAGACCCGCCAGAAGCCGGGCAGGTTGTCACGGTCATGACTCCTCCCTGGACCTGCCAGTGTGGACAGTCTTCTCCCACAACACCCCTGGGTGTGGTCACACCATCCCCTTCAGCCCTGTCACCAAGAGCAAATAGACAGTGGCCACTGTGACACAAACAGAAGATGCAGAAATGTGCATCTGGCCTTCTTGTGCGTGGAAACCAGCTCCGTGTGGAGACCCCATGACCACCAAGTGACCAGGCCCAGGCCAGACCACCATCTGGTCCCCATGGCCAACTCACAGAATCATTAGCTAAACAGATCAGGAATGGCACACTGCTCTCCACGGGCCAAGCCTATCTTTGCAATAAAGTTTTTTTAGGATACAACCATGCCCACTTACTTTGGCCACTTTTTTGCTACAGGGGAAGGGGAGACACAGACCCCATGGCTGGCAAGCACAAATTACTCTCTGGCCTGAAGCATGACATTTTTCCCTGTTTTGTTGTTTTGCCCAAAGCTTTGGGGTGGTTTGTGACACAGCAAATATTAATCAATACACAAACCTGGCCGAGCTTGGTGGCTCAGCCTGTCATCTCAGCACTTTGGAAGGCTGAGGTGAGTGGATTGCCTGAGTCTGCAGGTTTGAGACCCACCCGGGCAACTTGGTGAGACCTCATTTCTACAATAAAAATAAAAATGATCCGGGCATGGTAGTGCACACCTGTAGTTCCAGCTTCTTAGAAGGCTGAGGCAGAAGGATCACTGGAGCCCAGCAGGTCGAAGCTGCAGTGGCTGGGAGCATGCCACTATACTCCAGTTGGGTGACAGAGTGAGACTCCAACTAAAAACAAGCAAACACACAAAAAACACACAAGCCTGAGTTTAACAGCTATGTATCGGCCATCTCTATCCCACAGATCAGGAATCTGAGGGTCACAGGGTGAAGAGTCCAGTCACTTGCCCATGATCACACCGGGGTGAGTCCATGGGGGATTCAGTAAGGTGGGAGTTAACCCCTGTGTGTCTGACATTCAAGGCCCCAGCCCCTCCATGCAGGCTGCTCACAACGCAATCCCCAGTTCAGTTATTCTCCATCTCCTCTCCCCTACCCGCTCCTCTCTCTCATCAATAAAAGATGGCGGGGTAAAATTTCAGGTGAATAAAAAGCTCACCTGTGTCAGGAAGAGCCACTGTCAGCTGAGGAGGCTGATGTGGAGAGATGCACTTGGTACCCAGGCTCGGGTGGGGACAGGGGTGGCAGCTCCCACTTGGAGCTCCCAGAGGACCACTTGCAGCTTCAGCACACAAGGAGTGTAAGAGTGGTTCTGGCTGACCCCCAGGGCTGCCGATGCCCCCACAAGGAAAATTGGTGGGAAATGTCACCGGGCATCCCACCCCCCCAGCACACACTGTCTTCCCAGCACTCTGGGAGACCGAGGCGGGAGGACCACTTGAGCCCAGGAGTTCAAATCCAGCCTGGGCCATATCACAAGACCTCATCTCTACAAAAAAATCAAAAATAGCCGGGCATGGTGGCAAGCCCCATCCCAATAGGTCAGTGGAAGGAGCAGGGGAGACAGGTACATCATAAATGTCACGATCCACGGGTTGTGTAGA
This sequence comes from Carlito syrichta, assembly GCF_000164805.1. Classification (NCBI taxonomy): domain Eukaryota; kingdom Metazoa; phylum Chordata; class Mammalia; order Primates; family Tarsiidae; genus Carlito; species Carlito syrichta. The sequence continues at coordinate 8,222 of NW_007136393.1, read as the reverse complement.
TGGTACCAACACCAGTCATGACCCCGAGTGCCATTGACACCGCAAGGTGCTTATTTCCATCTCGACTTTATGTAAGTAACTTTGCTCATTGTGCTCAGTCAAGTGAGATGTGTTAGTGCCCCCATTTCAAGGTTGAGGGAATCGAGGTCCAGAGAGGTCGACAGGCTGGCCCCAGGTCACACAGCACAGAGCTGCTGGTTAATACAACCCCTACCTACTAAAGGGACACGCGGGCATGCTGTGAGGGGTGTGAGACCAAACAACCCCAAAACCCAAAGATTCCAGGGCAAGACCAGAGAGGAAGGGGGCCCATCCTGGCTGGAGCTGTGCTGCCTACTTGGTCACAATTCTCCAGACAGATGATCCATCACCCGCATGTAGAAAGAGTGACACTCCTTTCTACTGGGACAAGTATGATGTCCGGGCTCCAGGCTTGCCCGAATCTCTCAGCAGAACCCCTTGAAGAGCTGTACCCTTCTGTGGACTCCTGCCCCCGTTGCTGCTGCCTTCACTTACTCTGAAGGGCTCTGGGACAGTGGCGATGCAGACACAGTGTTACCAGGCCAGATTTCATGAACAGGGGAAGAACAAGGTACAGGTTACACAACCACCTTGTTAGACCCAGAGGCTTCAGATTGGGGTGCACGGACCCAGTCCAACTGGAACCAGTTCAGTCTAATGCAGACATGTCCAACCCATGGCTGGCAGGCCATAAGCGGCCCGAGACAGCTAGTCATGCATCCACACATCTTGCAATGTCATGTGTTTTTATCTTTTATTTTCTTTGTGACCCCGTGCATCATTCCACTTTTGAAGTTCACCATCATGGCTTATTCCTGACATCGCTTTCTGATGGTACATCCCTTGGTTTGCCGCTGTTTTCAGTTACGAAGTGCACGGAGGACAAATTGAACAACTGATTCTGATGAGCACCTATATATATAAGGATTATATATGCAAACCCCCCTACCCCCCATTACTATAATATTACTAACGCAATGATATACTCCTGCCAAACCCCAAAAACAAGAGAATTACGCAGTTCATATAGATAACTCACGCACACCCAATTATATTCTTCGCTTATGTGTATTTTATCGAATTACAGAGCCATGTCCCTATTGAGGAATGAAATCCCTAACTAAATTTATATTTCTCAAGTAACATTATCAATTAACTAACTAAACACCCTTTAAATTCCTATCTAAATTATACCCCCATCTTATCCTTTTTTTTATTCACTTAACAGTCCTAACACTAACTAATACTAACATAATACTTTAGCCCTATAAATAACATAAGTTGATGTAGCTTACTATTAAAGCAAGGCACTGACAATGCCTAGACGGGCTCAAGCCCCATAAACACAAAGGCTTGGTCCTAGCCTTCTTATTAGTTTCTAGTAAAATTATACATGCAAGTATCTGCCTCCCAGTGAGAATGCCCTCTAGGTCCAATAGACCAAAAGGAGCCGACATCAAGCACACTAACATAGTAGCTCATAACGTCTTGCTCAACCACACCCCCACGGGATACAGCAGTAACAAAATTTAAGCAATAAACGAAAGTTCGACTAAGTTATACTAGATACATCAGGGTTGGTAAATTTCGTGCCAGCCACCGCGGTCATACGATTAACCCAAACTAATAAATATACGGCGTAAAGCGTGTTTAAACTACGCTTAAACTAAAGTTAAACTCTGACTAGTCTGTAAAAAGCCCCAGTCTGATCTAAAATAACCTACGAAAATGACTTTAATACTTTGAAGACACGACAGCTAAGACTCAAACTGGGATTAGATACCCCACTATGCTTAGCCATAAACATAAATAAATACAAACGAATTTATTCGCCAGAGTACTACAAGCAACAGCTTAAAACTCAAAGGACTTGGCGGTGCTTCACATCCCTCTAGAGGAGCCTGTTCTATAACCAATAAACCCCGATCAACCTTACCACCTCTTGCTAATTCAGTCTATATACCGCCATCTTCAGCAAACCCTAAAAAGGCTTTAAAGTAAGCACAAGTATAAGCATAAAAACGTTAGGTCAAGGTGTAACCTATGAGGTGGAAAGCAATGGGCTACATTCTCTACTTTAGAGTATTACGAATATTCTTATGAAAACAAGAATTAAAGGAGGATTTAGTAGTAAACCAAGAATAGAGAGCTTAGTTGAAATAAAGGCCATGAAGCACGCACACACCGCCCGTCACCCTCCTCAAATGCAACTCCACAATAATCTACATAAAACAAATTACAGCGCATGAGATGAGATAAGTCGTAACAAGGTAAGCATATTGGAAAGTGTGCTTGGAATAGACAAAGTGTAGCTTAAATCACAAAGCACCCGGCTTACACCCGGAAGATTTCACAAATGACCACTTTGAACCTAATCCTAGCCCAATATGAACTAACTAAATTATACTAAATCTTGTAAACCAAAACATTTACCTTTAACCTTAAAAGTATGGGAGATAGAAATTTATATAGGCGCTATAGACAAAGTACCGCAAGGGAAAGATGAAAGATATCTTATTAAAGTACAAAAAAGCAAAGACACTCACTTTTACCTCTTGCATAATGAATTAGCTAGAACAATTTCACAAAGAGAACTGTAGCCAAAACCCCCGAACCCAGACGAGCTACTTGTGAACAGCCATAAGAGCATACTCATTTATGTCGCAAAATAGTGAGAAGATTTACAAGTAGTGGTGAAAAGCCTACCGAGTTTGGTGATAGCTGGTTGTCCAAAATAGAATATAAGTTCAACTTTAAATTTACCTACAGAATAAATAATCCCCATGTAAATTTAAATGTTACTCTAAAGAGGGACAGCTCTTTAGAAATAGGAAACAACCTTACTTAGAGAGTAATTAAAATCTTTTCCATAGTTGGCCTAAAAGCAGCCACCCATTAAGAAAGCGTCCAAGCTCAACTTACCAGAAATGCCTTAATCTCAAAAACCAAATGCAACTCCTACAACTACACTGGACTAATCTATAAATAATAGAAGCAATACTGCTAATATAAGTAACAAGAAATTATTCTCCTCGCATAAGCTTATATCAGACCGGATAATACACTGATAGTTAACAACTCAATATAAACAATTATAAATATACAACTTATTATATCCATTGTTAACCCAACACAGGTATGCGATCCATTCAAAGGAAAGATTAAAAGAAGTAAAAGGAACTCGGCAAAACTTTTAACCCCGCCTGTTTACCAAAAACATCACCTCTAGCATAACTAATATTAGAGGCACTGCCTACCCAGTGATATATTTATTAAATGGCCGCGGTATCCTGACCGTGCAAAGGTAGCATAATCACTTGTTCTCTAAATAAGGACTAGTATGAATGGCCACACGAGGGTTTTACTGTCTCCTACTTCCAATCAGTGAAATTGACATCCCCGTGAAGAGGCAGGGATATTTCAATAAGACGAGAAGACCCTATGGAGCTTCAATTTAACTACTCAACCAGTACTAAAACAACCTAATAGGATTAACACTAAACTGAACATGAGCCGTAAATTTCGGTTGGGGTGACCTCGGAGCACAAAAAACCCTCCGAATGATAATACCCAAGACCTTACCAGTCTAAGTAAAAATCATTTATTGATCCAAACTTATTTTGAACAACGGAATAAGTTACCCTAGGGATAACAGCGCAATCCTATTACAGAGTCCATATCGACAATAGGGTTTACGGCCTCGATGTTGGATCAGGATATCCTAATGGTGCAACCGCTATTAATGGTTCGTTTGTTCAACGATTAAAATCCTACGTGATCTGAGTTCAGACCGGAGCAATCCAGGTCGGTTTCTATCTATTTATTATCTCTCCCAGTACGAAAGCACAAGAAAGATGGGACCTACCTCTACTTGAAGCGTCCCCTATTTAATAGATGAAATAATCTTAATCTAATAAATTAATAAATAATCTTACCCAAGAACAGGGTTCGTTAAGATGGCAGAGCCCGGTAATTGCATAAAACTTAAAACTTTATTATCAGAGGTTCAACTCCTCTTCTTAACAACATGTTTCTAATTAATCTACTAATCCTAATTATTCCAGTTCTCCTAGCCATAGCCTTCCTAACATTAGCAGAACGCAAAGTACTAGGATATATGCAACTCCGAAAAGGCCCTAACATCATTGGGCCCCATGATCTCCTTCAACCCTTTGCAGATGCAATAAAACTATTTATCAAAGAACCCCTCCACCCACTTACATCAACATCCCTACTTTATATTATTGCACCTACCCTTGCTCTATCCCTAGCTCTCATTATATGAATTCCCATACCCATACCACACCCTCTCCTCAACATAAATCTAAGCGTCCTATTTATTCTAGCAACATCCAGTCTAGCCGTATACTCTATTCTCTGATCAGGCTGAGCATCAAACTCTAAATACGCACTAATTGGTGCACTCCGAGCAGTAGCCCAAACAATCTCCTATGAAGTAACCCTCGCAATTATTCTCCTAGCAATTCTCCTAATAAACGGATCCTTCACACTAATAACACTAATTACAACTCAAGAATACTCTTGACTATTTCTCCCCTCCTGACCACTAGCAATAATATGATTTATCTCAACACTAGCCGAAACAAATCGAGCACCCTTTGATCTCACAGAGGGCGAATCAGAGTTAGTCTCAGGATTCAATGTTGAATACGCTGCAGGACCATTTGCCCTATTCTTCATAGCAGAATACACTAACATTATTATAATAAATGCTCTAACTACCATCATCTTTCTAGGTGCACTACACAACATCTTCACACCCGAAATATTTACAATCAACTTCATAGCAAAAACACTTATCCTCACCTCACTTTTTCTATGAGTCCGAGCCTCATATCCACGATTTCGATATGATCAACTAATACACCTTCTATGAAAAAACTTTCTTCCACTCACACTAGCCTTTTGTATATGATACATCTCAATACCCATCCTAATATGCAGTATTCCACCCCATCTATAAGACAAGAAATATGTCTGACAAAAGAGTTACTTTGATAGAGTAAACAATAGAGGTTTAAATCCTCTTATTTCTAGAATCACAGGAATTGAACCTATACTTAAGAATTCAAAATTCTTCGTGCTACCTAATTACACAATATTCTATAGTAAGGTCAGCTAAATAAGCTATCGGGCCCATACCCCGAAAATGTTGGTTCATATCCTTCCCGTACTAATTAAACCCCTAACTTTATCCTCCATTTTCCTTACCTTATTTTCAGGTACTATAATCACTATATTCAGCTCACACTGACTACTAATTTGAATCGGACTAGAAATAAGTATATTGGCTATCACACGAATCCTAATTGAAAAAGCCAACCCCCACTCAACCGAAGCAGCTACTAAACACTTTCTGATCCAAGCTACAGCTTCTATACTTCTAATAATAGCCGTAATTACAAATACAAGTTATTCCGGACAATGAACTGCTATAAACAAATTCAATCAAGCATCCTCAATAATAATCTTAATTGCCTTAATAATAAAACTAGGTCTCTCACCCTTTCACTTCTGAGTTCCTGAAGTCACACAAGGAGTATCACTAACATCCGGAATATTACTCCTCACATGACAAAAAGTAGCTCCTATCTCAATCCTATATCAAATTAACATAACCCTAGACCTAACACTAATGACCTTAATTGCCCTAGCCATGAACTCAGCCTAGTCCATGAACTCAGGCATCAATGGATTCGTCTTACAAAAACAAGGTCAAAATTTCCACTGGTTTTATATTGCTCTCATTTTCCTAAACCTTTATGATTAAAAAAAAAGCATGTCTTGCCAGTCATGGTGGCTCATGCCTGTCATCGCAGCGCTTTGGGAGGCCAAGATGAAAGGATAGCTGAGCCCACAGATTCAAAACCAGCCTGGAAAACATGGCAAAACTTCATCTCTACAATAAATTTTTTAAAAATTGCCAGGCATGGAGGCACGTGCCTGTGGTTCCAGCTATTTGGAAGGCTGAAGTGGAAGGATTTCCTGAGCCCAGCAGGTCGAGGCTGCAGTGGCCTTGAGCGAGCCACTGCACTCCAGCCTGCACAATAGAGAAAAAAAGAATTTTTTTTTTACATAAATGTACACACACACATACATGCACACTAACGAGATTATATAATTTATGTGCGGCCCAAGACAACTCTTTGCTCAGTGTGGCCCAGGGAAGCCAAAAGGTTGGACATTCCTGGTCTAAAGGGATGCAAAGTCTTTCCTGAAATTGAAGGCGCTGGGGCTCGGTGGCTCAGCCTGTAATCTCACGCCTTTGGGAGGCTGAGGTGAGTGGATTGCCTGAGCCCGCGGGTTCGAGACCCGCCTAGGCAGAGGAGACCTCATCTCTGAAATAAATCAAAAAATCAGCCGGGCGTGGTAGCGCATGCCTGTAATTCCAGCTACTTGGAAGGCTGAGGCGGAAGGCTTAGGCGGAAGGATCGCCGGAGCTCAGCAGGAGGCTGCAGTAGCCGGGAGCGGCCACCGCACTCCAGTCTGGGTGACAGAGTGAGACTCCAACTCAAAAAAAAAAAAAGAAAGAAATTGAAGGCATTCCTGCCCCAGAACCAGGGAGCTGAGGGGTGCAAACCCAGGTGATGGGATACAAAACAAAGGGGGCAGTTCAAACCCGGCACCTCCAGTAACTCTCCCCTTCAACCACGGCAGAAAAAAAATGGTATCGCATTTATAGTTTGTGATCAACTGTGCCCAGCAATGATTCCACCACCTTTTCAATTCAGAAGCGATTTTTTTTTAAGTATTTAACAATTTTGGTCACAGGAGATGTTCTAAAAGTCGACTGATGTACATGTTTCTTGCACAGAAGTGTGCCAAGCTGATTAAAAAAGGTCCGTGAGCATACAAGTCTATTACCTTAAAATAAAATTCTTTGGGGAAAGTGGCTGTATAAAATTCAAGAAAAGAAGGGAAGGATGAAAATGTCCTGAGGCTCAATCATGCATCTGTCTATGAAAGGTGGGTGTGGAATCATAGTGGCTTATACAGCAGAAGGGAACTCAAGACTTGGGCAATAATTGCTTTCAAAGTATCAGTATTTACCTCCTGGAGCCTCCACAAATATTTATACTTAGGAAGAAAAAAAGTTTAGATGTTGACTTTAAAAAACGCGGGAGAAGACTGGGGAATGATTAATGGCAGAATCTGTAAGTGGTCAGAAAGGGGTTCGCTGCTCAATTCTCTTGGCTTTTCTGGATATGTGAATTTTTCATAAGAATATGTCGCAGATGCCGGGCGCGGTGGCTCAGCATGTAATCCCACGCCTTGGGAGGCTGAGGTGAGTAGATTGCCTGAGCCTGCGGGTTTGAGACCTGCCTGGGCAACCTGGCGAGACCTCATCTCTACATTAAATCACAAAATTAGCTGGGCGTGGTAGCGCCCAGAGGGTCGAGGCTGCGGTGGCTGGCAGTGGCCACCACACTCCAGTCTGGGGGACAGAGTGAGACTCCAACTCAAAAAAAAAAAATGTCGCAGAAAGGTGTGAGAGGGAGAAACATGTTATGTTTTTTTTTTTAAAAAAAAGGCAGGCCGGTCTTGGTGGATCAGCCCGTCATCCCAGTTCTTTACGAGGCCCAGGTGACTGGATTGTCTCAGCCCGTAAATTCAAGACCCACCCAGGCAACATGGCGAGACCTCATCTCTACCAAAAATCAAAAATTAGCTGGGCATGGTAGCACATGGCTGTAGTTACTGCTACTTGGAAGGCTGAGTTGGAAGATTGCCAGAACCCAGCAGGTGAAGGCTGAGGTGGCTGGGAACATGCCACTGTACTCCAGCCTGGGCAACAGAGTGAGACTCCAACTCAAAAAAAAAAAGCAGATAGACCAAGATTACTCTTTCATGGCTGCCCCCAAACAAGGATGGGGGTGAGGACTTTTTAAGCAACTTTCTCCAATTGCTTTTCAGGGTCAGTATGTGAGTGTGAGAGCTTCTCAAGGTATGCTCCCAGGACTCCCGGGGGCATAATCCTTCTGGAAGGCTTCAGGGCATTTTTTGTGTGTGCCAGAAATCAGAATTTCTGGGGCATGGGCCATGAACCCCTCTGCACCCCCAGACCTACCATTAGTGGGCTAATTCCACCTGGATTTGACTTTCTAACTCTGTCCCATCCTGTTCTGTGCAGTAACTTGCCACCATCAGATGACATCTGGCAGCCAAGGAGGGAGACCTGT
>NW_007136392.1:0-1268 GCF_000164805.1 Carlito syrichta | reverse complement strand
CACAGAGACAGGCCAATAAAATCGAGAAACTGTGTAAGTCAGAAGGTAAACAACATACGTTATCTAAACCAACAGTTACAATGATAAAACCATAAGTCAAAATAAGCCAAAGAGAGAAGTGCAAGAGGGAAAACAGATATACATACCAACTATCAGGTGAGAAACAGACACAGGGCTGGGAAAAAGTGAAGAAAGACATGTAAGAAAGCTTCCGTAAAGAGTACTGATAGCTACACAGAGACAGGCCAATAAAATCGAGAAACGGTGTACGTCAGAAGGTAAACAACAGATGTGATCTAAACCAACAGTTACAATAATAAAATCATAAGTCAAAATAAGCGAAAGAGAGAAGTGCGAGAGGGAAAACGGATATAAATAGCAACTATCAGGTGAGAAAGAGACACATGACTGGGAAGAAGTGAAGAAAGACAGGTAAGAAAGATTCTCTAAAGAGTACTGATAGCTACACAGAGACAGGCCAATAAAATCAAGAAACAGTGTAAGTCAGAAGGTGAACACCAAACGTGATCTAAACCAACAGTTTCAATGATAAAATCATAAGTCAAAATAAGTGATCAGGCTAGAGTAACTTCTCTGATCTCCAATTCCGGCCTCTCCCTTTTGTTTTTTATTGCAGCGTAAGGGTGGAACATTGTCTCATGTTTCTCGCTGTTGCCTTAGGAACTGAGGTAAAGTTTGTTGATAGGTGGGTGGGGCAATGGAAGTCTCTGCCTGGAGAATAGCAAGGTAGTTTAAGCAGATTTGTTTTTCTCCACTTGTCTGGGTCCCCCAGCTTGGGGTCTCTCACTGAGTGCCTCAGCCAGGACGGGCCTGGAGTTCCAGAGCCCCAAAGTTCCAAAGGGCAGGCAGTGAGTGGCGAGAGTGGCTCTGGGCCCCCCACAGGGTACTTCAGCCAGGAATGGGACCGGTGTCTCTGAGGGGTGGGCACTCAGAGCCTCCCTGTGTGACTGGTGGCTTGGTTCCGGGTGCTGGGCTGGAGACAATGCATCCAAGGAGGGAACTGGAGGGGGCTGTGACCGGAGACTCCAACACATGCAGTAGAACAGCAGCAGTAGGGGGCCACAATATCTGGCCCTGTGTGGGACCAAAGTTCTCAGGCCTGGCACCAGCACGGTTGGTGGTGGGCTGGGGGATGGGGAAGAGAAGTAATAGCCTTTTTGGGAACTCACATTCAGAGAATCTCACCGGTTCACCTATGTCGTCACCATCTTTCTTCTATTCCAGAAATTTTCAAATGATTGAAAATA
>NW_007136391.1:0-813 GCF_000164805.1 Carlito syrichta | reverse complement strand
TAGCTGGCTGGCTAGCTAGGTGGCTAGCTAGTTAAGTCAGCTGGCTAGTTGAAATCCTATCTAGTTAAGTCAGCTAGTTAAATAAACGTCTTAGCCAGCAGGTTAGCTAGGTGGCTAGCAAGTTAAGCTCACTTGTTAACAGGCTAGTCAGATATGTGGCCTGCTAGTTAAGCCAAATGGCTAGCCGGATGACCAGAAGGGTGGCTGGCTAGTTAATCCAACTGGCTATAGGACTGTCCAGCCAGCTGGATGGCTATTTAACCTGGCTGGCTAGTCACCTTGTCAGCCCACTAGCTAGCTGGCTGGCTGCCTAGCCAGCTAGCCAGCCAGGTAGCTAGCTCATTAAGCCAGCTGGCTAGCCGTGTAGACAACCAGTTAACTAGCTCATTAAGTCAGCTGACTAGTCAGCTATCCAGCAAAGTAGCTAATCAGCTAATTAAGTCAGTTAGCTAGCCAGTTAGCTTGTTAAGTAGGCTAGCTAGCAACACAGTTAACTATTCACCTAGCTAGTGAAGTCAGCAAGCTAGACAGTTAGATAGCTTGTCTGCTAGCAAGTTATGTCAGCTAGCTAGTCAGCTAGCTAGTTAAGTCAGCTAGCAAATCAGCTAGTTACTTAGCTAAGTAGTTGGCTGGCAACTCAGCTGTCTGGTCAGATAACTATTGGGCTCGCTTGCTTTCCATCAGGTCAGCTAATTAGTTGGCTCGCTCACCTGCAAACCAGTCAGCAAACTAGTTGGCTTGCTCACAAGCCAACAGGTCCACTAAATTTTTGGCTGGTTCACAGGCCAACAGTTCAGCTAACTAGTCGGCTTG
>NW_007136390.1:0-1961 GCF_000164805.1 Carlito syrichta | reverse complement strand
CAAATCAGCTAGTTACTTAGCTAAGTAGTTGGCTGGCAACTCAGCTGTCTGGTCAGATAAGTATTGGGCTAGCTCGCTTTGCATCAGGTCAGCTAATTAGTTGGCTCGCTCACCTGCAAACCGGTCAGCAAACTAGTTGGCTCGCTCACAAGCCAACAGGTCCACTAAATTTTTGGCTGGTTCACAGGCCAACAGTTCAGCTAACTAGTCGGCTTGCTCGCCAACTGAGGAGTTTAATCAGCTCACTGGTCGGCTTGCTTGCCGGCTGACTAGTTAAGGCAGCTCACATATCAGGCCACTCGCCGGCAGGCTAATTAAGTCAGCTCACTAGTTGACTCATTTGCCATCTGACTTGTTAACTCTTCTGACGATTCAGCTCACTCGCTAGCCAACTAAAGTCAACTGACCAGTCAGCTCACTCGCCGGATGACTAGTTAAGTCAGCTGACTATTCGGATCACTTGCCATCCGAATAGATAAGTCAGCTGACCAGTCGGCTCACTCGCCGGCTGACTAGTTAAGTCAGCTCACCTGTGGGCTCACTCACTGGCTGACAAGTTCAGTAAGCTAACTGGTCGGCCGTCAAGCTGACCAACTATTTAAGTCAGCTAACCAATCAGCTGACTAGTCAGCCAAATGGTCAGCTGACAAGTTAGGTCAGCTAAATTGTGGACCACCTAGTTAGGTCAGCTAAATAGTCGGCCAAATTGTCAGTCGACTAGTTAGGTCAGCAAACCAGCCAGTCAACTAGTTAAACGAGCTAAATTGTGGGCCAACTCGTCATTCAACTAATTAACTCAGCTAACTAGTCGGCCGACTAGATGGCCAACTTGTGAAGCCAGCTAACAAGTCAGCCGAGTAGTCAGCAAACGTGTTAAACCAGATAAGTAGTCACCTGCATCATCAGACAACTTAAGTAACCGAGCTAACTCATTACACAACTAATTAAGACTTCTAGTTAACTAATTTACTAAATAGTTTAAACAGTTAACTAACTCATTAACCAACTCGTTAAGTATATAATTCATGTAAAATCAGCTAGCTTACTAGTTAAGTCAGCCAGTGAAGTCAGCTAGCTAAGTAGTTAAGTCAGCTAGCTAAGTTGGCTAGTTAAGTCAGCTATCAAATTTAGTCAGCAGGTTAAGACAGCTAGTTAGGGTAGCTAGCTAACGGATTAAGCCAGCAGGTTAATCAGGTAGTTAGCTAGTTAACTAATGGGTTAAGTCAGCTGGTTGAGTCAGCAGGCTAGCTAGTCAGCAAACGGGTTGAGTCAGCTGTTTGAGTAGGCTAGCTAGCTAGTTAGCTAGCCAGTTAAGTCAGCTGGATTAGTCAGCTAGCTAGCTAGTTAGCTAACGAGTTAAGTCAGCTGGTTGAGTCAGCCAGCTAGCTCATTAGCTAACAAGTTTAGTCAGGTGATTAAGTCAGGTAGCTAGAATGTTAGATAATGAGTAATCTAACTATGTAGCCATTTGGTTAATCAGCTAGCTACTTAAGTCATCTTGTTATCTAGGTAGCTAGGCAGTTAGCTAATTTCTTAAGTCAGCTGGCTGGCTAGGTAGCTATCTAGTTAGCTAACTATTTAAGTCAGTTGGACAGCTAGGTACCTAGCTTGTTAAGTCAGCTAGTTAAGTCAGCTGGCTAGCCAGCTGGCTTTCTAGGTTGCGAGCCAGTTATCTCACTTGGCTAGCCAGCTGGCTAGCTGGTTAATTCAGCTAATTAAGAGAGCTGGTAAGTCAACTGGTAATGTAGGTAGCTAGCTACTTAAGTCAGTTAGATAGGCACCTCGCTAGCTAGTGATGTCAGTGAGTTAAATCAGCTGAATAGCCAACTGGGTAGCTGGTTAATTCAGCTAGTTTAGTCAGCATGCTAGCCGCCTGGCTAGGTAGCTAGCTAGAGAGATAAGTCAGTTTGTTGGCCAGCAGGCTAGCTGTTCAAGTCAGCTAGTTAAGTCAGCAAGCTTGC
>NW_007136389.1:0-325 GCF_000164805.1 Carlito syrichta | reverse complement strand
CAGCAGGCTAGCTGTTCAAGTCAGCTAGTTAAGTCAGCAAGCTTGCCTGCTGGCTAAGTAGGTAGCTAGCAAGTTAATTGAGCTGGCTGGCCAGTTTGCTACCTAAAGTAATCTGGGTAAATCAAAAGGCTAGCCAGGTGGCTAGATAGGTAGCCAGCTATTTAAGGCAGCTGTCTATCAAGCTTACTTGCTGGATAAGTCAGCTAGTTAATTCCCCTGGCAACCAGCTGTCTAGCTAGTTAAGTCAGCTCGTTAATTCAGTTGGCTATCCAGCTGTTAAGCTACGTATAAGTTTGATGGCTAGTCCTCAGTCTAGCTGGTTATT
>NW_007136388.1:0-310 GCF_000164805.1 Carlito syrichta | reverse complement strand
TAGTTAATTCCCCTGGCAACCAGCTGTCTAGCTAGTTAAGTCAGCTCGTTAATTCAGTTGGCTATCCAGCTGTTAAGCTACGTATAAGTTTGATGGCTAGTCCTCAGTCTAGCTGGTTATTTCAGTTAGTTAAGTCAGCAGGCTAGATTGGATGATAGATATATATGTCAGCTAGTCATGTCAGCTAGCTAGCTAGATAAGTCAGCACGTCATGTCAGCTGGCTAGCTAGATAGCTAAATAGGTAGCTATTTACTTAAGCCAGCTAGCTATGCCAGCTGGCTAGCTAGGTAGCCAGCTGGTTAAGTCAGC
>NW_007136387.1:0-2839 GCF_000164805.1 Carlito syrichta | reverse complement strand
CAACCCCCCAACACATACACACACAGACACAAAATCTGTCACATAAACTCAAACTTGTAGGTCACTAAGCTCTTTCTCGCCATCCTCACTCCCACATATACGTTCCCCACCCCTACACAAGCATACACATTAGCAGTGAGCATTGTCCTAGGAGCTGGGACAACCTGCCTACCTCCTTCCCTGATGCTGTCAGAGGTGCTGTCCCAGCACTGCCTGGTCTTCCAGAGACCAATTTGTCTTTAGTATCCATTACTAAAGCAGTTAGCAGCTTGCTTTTTTCCCTTTCTACTCCAGTTGTTGAATGCCCGTAAGACTTGTGACATCCTATTCTCCCAAGGGGAAAAAAATTACAGCTGGAGTATGCAAATGAATTCAGGAACACAAATCTTTCATTCCTCAGCTCTTGGTGGCCTCTCTGATAGTCCCTCTTCTCTGATTGTCAGTACAGCTGCTCATGCAGCGAGCAGTAAGCAGACTCATCCTTTCATCCAAGGATAATAGGTGTCCCCACTCTTGGTTGGAGATGGTTTGGGCTTGTAAAGAGCCCAACCCTCCCTCAGCTCAGAATCCAGGGCCAGGGAGCCAGGGCCTGTGCAAGGTGGCTTGGGATGAGCAGTCTCCCAACTTCCTGATGCTGCAACTTCAGCACACAGAAGCAGGGTTGGCTCCAGCAGGCCTTGCAGTGACCCAAGGAGCTCCCCAGTCCTGCTGAGGCCCCTTCTCAGGCTCCCTCCTGCTAAAGAGGGTCTGATGCTGTCTCCACAGTGGACCATGGCCTGGTTCACTCTGGAAGTAGGGGAAACACTGAAGGAAACAGGCCATGAGAGTCTGTGTGGTGAGTGCAGTCACATTACACTCTAGCACATTTTTTTTTTTTAGTGGTGGGTTTCAAGAGTTTTTTTGTTTTGTTTTGTTTTTCAGCTGGAGTCTAATTCCAGGCTAGAGTACTCACTGCCACCGCAGCCTAAACCTGATGGGTTCAGGTGATCCTTCTATCTCAGCCTTCCAAGTAGCAGGAAGCACAGGCATGCACCACCATGTCCAGTTAATTTTTTGATTTGTTGTAAAGATAAGGTCTCGCCAAGTAGTGCAGGCTGGTCTGAACTCAGGCAATTCTCTCACCTGGACCTCCCAAAGTACTGGGATTATGGGCTTGAACCACCACACCTGTCTTAATTTTTTATTTTAAAGATGTGGAGTACAATTTAGGGTTAGGTATACAAATGTTTATTATGTAGGTACCCTTGCTGATGTGGTGTGCTCCCCCTCTCTTGGCAGTTTCCCACTAGTGCCAATCTGCCTCCCCTCTCCTGGCAGTTTCCCACTACTGCTAAACCCTTTCTTATAGTATGATAATCAAGATCTGCTTATGAGTGAGAATATGTGATACTCAGTTCTTTGTTTCTGTGATAGATCACTCATTATTAGAGACTCTAAGTCCATACAGTTGCTGCAAAATTCAGAATTTTGTCCTTCATTATAGCTGTGTAATATTCCATTATGTGTATGTACTATTTTTTTATACAGTCCTCTTTCAATGAGCTGCATGGTTGGTTCCATGTTTTTGCTATTGTGAATAATGCTACAATAAACATGTATGTGCAGGTATCTTTTTCATAGAGTGATTTGAGCTCCTCTGGTTATATTTCCAGAAGGGAGATTGTGGGATCATATGGAAGGTCAATGTTGAGATCTTTTAGGAATCACCAAACTGTTTTCCACAGAGATTGTACTAATTTAAACTCCCACCAACAGTGTAGAGGGACACACATTACAAGAAGCTCAGGAAGAGTCTCAGACAGAATATTTAACTTGAGTCCTAAGAGATAAGTAAAGATTCCTAGGTGAAAGGAAAAAAAGTCATCCAGGGAGAGGAAATGACATGAAGAAGACAAAAGACATAAGCTGCCAAGGTCCTTATGTCTTTAAAAAAAATACAAGTTTGACAAGGTCCTTGTGTTCCTGGCCTGGCTCCAACAGGAGCTTGGCCAGTTTCTCCTTCCCTCGGTGTTTACCCCTGGGAATGTTGATTTAGTAGAATTCAGGTGGTGTGACCTCTAGTCTGCGTAGGCTGGATATAGCCTGCTTCGATAATAACTTTACTCAGAACTTCAAAGAACACAGATGTTAATGGTTTCACTTTGACTCACAAGAAATAAAGACATTGGTGCTATAGTAAGCTTGCCAGGGAAAGTCATGAATGTTGATGATAGCATTAAAATATTTCTTGTTTATGTAGTTTTGCCCTATATAAGAAAACATGCTGTGAGAATAAACTTGCTCTCACCTAATGAGGTGAGAGTCCTCCCAATCCCACTGTTCTTTGTCTTTCTTTTCTCATGCCCTCCCCCCACCTCAGGCCCTGCTCTACAGAGGCTGGACCTCAGCAATGGCATATGAAAACAGCACAAAGGATGAAAGGGTCTGATGTATTTAGAGAACTGAGAGGGATTCAGTGTGGTTTGAACTCGGGGTGACTGGGAAAAGGTAGTGAGAGATGGGCTCTGGAAGTCAACTCAGGCTGGACCCTTAAGGCACCTCCGGATTTGGGTGTTTCCAGTTAGCCATAGGGAGGCATGGGAAGATTACAGGAGAAGAGAAGTGGGGATGAGTTTGTTTTCCCATTTGATCCCACCAGCCACTCAGTGGAAGCTGGATCAAAGAGGCAGCCTGGAGACAGACAGACAGCAGTAACTCTTCAGGGAAGCAGTGTCTAGTGCTTGTCCTGTGGAGGTAGCCTCGGCCATGGTAGGGGCAGATGAAGCCACCTTCTCCTCTTCTGGCCTCTACCTGCCTAGGCCTACTCATCCCTGTCATACCTCCCACCATCTGTGAAGAT
>NW_007136386.1:0-654 GCF_000164805.1 Carlito syrichta | reverse complement strand
CAGTTCTCCAAATCCCACTGTTCTTTGTCTTTCTTTTCTCATTCCCTCCCCCCACCTCAGGTCCTGCTCTACAGAGGCTGGACCTCAACAATGGCATATGAAAACAGCACAAAGGATGAAAGGGTCTGATGTATTTAGAGAACTGAGAGGGATTCAGTGTGGTTTGAACTCGGGGTGACTGGGAAAAGGTAGTGAGAAATGGGCTCTGGAAGTCAACTCAGGCTGGACCCTTAAGGCACCTCCGGATTTGGGTGTTTCCAGTTAGCCATAGGGAGGCATGGGAAGATTATAGGAGAAGAGAAGTATGGATGAGTTTGTTTTCCCATTTGATCCCACCAGCCACTCAGTGGAAGCTGGATCAAAGAGGCAGCCTGGAGACAGACAGACAGCAGTAACTCTTCAGGGAAGCAGTGGCCAGTGCTTGTCCTGTGGAGGTAGCCTCGGCCATGGTAGGGGCAGATGAAGCCACCTTCTCCTCTTCTGGCCTCTACCCTGCCTAGGCCTACTCATCCCTGTCATAGCTCCCACCATCTGTGAAGATTAGCAGGTGCCTCATTGCTCAATAAATTAATTAACTGGCTCATTCCCATCACTATTCTTCCCTCTTCTTGATCCTCTGTGTCACAACATCACATCCTGACAATTTTGATTCCA
>NW_007136385.1:0-3641 GCF_000164805.1 Carlito syrichta | reverse complement strand
TAAATGTTACAGAAGTGCAATTCTTAGAAAAAAAGTTTTCCTTATATATTTGAAGGAAATATAAAATCACATTCCCTTCATATTTTAACCCAATTTATATTTTTAAAAGAGTGCTTCCATTGAATCCCAAAGTATTTTCTCTACCTGAGACATAATGCTGTACTCTGCAACAAAGTGTCCGATTATTCTGATACTGTTAATCACCAATCATTTACAATGAGATACACAGAAAAAAGAGAATTTGGGGCCCAATATATATAATCCAAAATAACATGGAGATTTACAATGTAGTAAGCATTTAGGTTCTACATTAGTATAAAAATTTAGATAATTCAAAATATTGCAAAAGTGATTTAGATCGTAGCAAAAACAATGTTCAAATCCTGTAGGAAAAACTGCTCAAAGGCTGTTACCCAATACTCAAAACATCCAAAAGTTTCTAAACTGAAGAAAGTTCTAAAATATTATTTGGTAGTGCTATAACAAAGCCTCAATAGGACTCCGTGACCATAATAATAAAACACTACCTCTTGGGTAAACCCCACAGGTCCCCTCCCAGTTTGGAGGTTTCTTGGTCCTCTAAGTAAACACTGCTTTAAAAAAAAAAGACTACCTAGTTTAGAGGATTCTTGAATGATCACTTATCCCTGGAGAAATTTTTGGATAGCTGTGAACACATAGTTCCCTTCACTTCCCAGGAATGAAATCCACCATGTCTACTGCATTTGGCAGAGCACTGTACACAAGTGCTTGAAGCTAAGGATTGCTCAGTAGTCAAGGTCCCTCCCATTATGATGTCAAAGTTCTGAGGCCGATGTCATAAATGACAATGTGACATGCTTGTTTCCGTGAATTTACTTGCCTCTTTTAATGTAAAAATTAGCCTTTTAATCAATCTAAAGATTCAGTGAAATAGCCTTTAAGTTAACATCATTCTTCTCAGAACCGGAATTGCAATAAAGAATTCATAAGAAACCATAAATAATCACGAATAGCCCAAAGAACCTTAGAAAACAAACAAAGCAGGAGGTACCACAGTAGCACACTTCAAACTTTACTATATGTTTACGGTAATCATCACAGTATGTTATTGGTACAAGAATAGGTCCATAGGCAAATGGATCAGGACAGAGAACGAAATCCTCAAACTCTCAACCAACTCATCTTTGATAAAAGCTCCAACCCACTGGTTAATGGAGAACACATTCAGTAAATGGTGCTGGTATAAAGCTGACAACATGCACAAGATTGAAACAGGACCAATATCTATCACCATACACATTAACTCTAAAAGGATCAAAGACCTAAATTCAAAACCCCAAATTATAATAATCTTACAAAACACAGGGTACACCACTAGGGAAACTGGAACCAGAAACTAATTCCTCTTCAGAGCCCTAAATACCCATGCTATAAGGAGTAAGTGAGATAAGTGGGACCTCATCAAATTAATATACTTCTGCAAAACAAAACAAACCATCAGAAGAGCAGGGATACAGCCAACAGAATATGGAAAATGATTCTCCACCTATATATCTGAAAAAAGGCATAACATCTAGGAAATAAAAGAAACTCTACCACTCAGAAAAATTAGACAAACATTCCCTTTGAAAAGTGTGGAAAATACGTGATTGGACACTTTTCATAAGAGGAGATACAGGCAAGCATCAGACACATGAAAATTGCTCAGCCTCACTCATCATCAAAGAATGTAAATGAAACCACTTTGAAATACCCCAAACCCCCTGTAAGATTGGCCATCACTAATAAATCGAACAATAATAGATGCAGGTAAGGATTTGGGAAGAAATAAATGCTTCTACACTGAATGTGGACTGAAAAGTAGAGCAACATCTTTGGAAAACAGTGTGGTGGTTTGTAAAGGGACAAGATATTGACCTGCCATGTGACTCAGTAATTCCCCTGTCGAGAATATACCTGGATGAACTCAAATCATTTTACCAAAAAGATACCTGCAGGAGTATGTTTTTTTACAGCTCTAATCATAATTGCAATAAAACATGGTACGAACCATGTTGCCCATCAAAGCTGGAAAGTATAAAATAAATGTGGTATACACTCAGTAGAATATTATGTAGCCATAAAAAAGGACAGAGAGAAGGACTTTGCAGAATGTTTGATGGATATGAGGTAGGTCATTTTCAGTGATTTATCAGAGAAACAAAGAACAGAGGTCCATATGATCTTACTTATGAGCTGAACTTGATCACTGATAGTGATGTAAGCAAGTGATTGACAGTAGTGGAAAACTGTTTAGGGGGAGGGGTGAGATTGCCAGTGGAGGGATACTGCTAAGGAAGGCAGGGGCATACCTCATCAACCAAGGACAATGCATAATTAAAGTTTGTATATAAAACTCTGAATTGTACCCCACATTTTTTTTTTCATTAATCAGTATTTTTTATTATGGTTTTGTGGGGTACAGTTAAGGGTTAGGTGTACAATGAGGTTTCATTCAGGCACCCTGTAGATAAGAAGTGTTTTCCCATCCCCCGACAGATATTTGCTATTGTTAATCCCATCCCCCTCCTCCCCATAATTTCCCAGTACCATCAGTCATTTTCTCATAGTATTGCATTGGATGTTCAAGGTCCATTATATGAGTGAGAACATGTGATATTCGGATTTTTGTTTTTGTGAGAGGTCACTCAGTATTATAGACTCTAGTTCCATCCAGGTTGCAGCGAAATTCATGATTTTGTTCTTTTTTATGGCTGCGTAGTATTCCATCGTGTATATGTACCACATTTTTTTAATCCAGTCCTCTTTTGATGGGCAGCATGGTTGTTTCCAGGTTCTTGCTATTGTGAACAATGCTGCGATAAACATACGTGTGCAGGTATCTTTTTTATAGAGTGATTTGTGTTCTTCAGGGTATATTCCCAGTAGGGGGATTGCAGGGTCATATGGAAGGTCAATTTTTAGAGCTTTTAGGAATCGCCACACTGCTTTCCACAGAGGTTGCACTAGTTTACACTCCCACCAACAGTGTAGAAGTGTTCCCTTTTCACCACACCCTCTCCAGCAGCTGTTATTTTTTGAGTTGTTGATAATTGCCATTCTGACTGGAGTTAGGTGGTATCTCAGTGTGGTTTTGATTTGCATCTCCCTGATGATTAGTGAGGTTGAGCATTTCTTCATGTGTTTGTTGGCTGCTCGAATGTCTTCTTTTGTGAAGTGTCTGTTTCATGTCTTTTGCCCATTTTATAATGGGGTTGTTTGTTTTCTTCTTTTCAGTACGTTTCAGTTCCTTGTAGATCCAGGATGTTAAGCCTTTGTCAGACCTAGAGTTGGCAAATACTTTTTCCCAGTCTGTAGGCTGTCTCCCTGCTCTCTTGATGGGTTCTTTGGCTTTGCAGAAGCTTGTCAGTTTAATAAAGTCCCATTTGTCTATCTTCTCTCTTAAGTCCTGTGGGTTTTGGGTTTTGTACAGGAATTGGATGCCAGTTCCAATTTCCATGAGAGTATTTCCTTCCTTTTCTAAGGTTTTTATGGTTTGAGGTTTTACATTTAGGTCTCTGATCCATTCGGAGTTAACCTTTGTGCATGGGGATAGATAGGGGTCCTGTTTCAATCTTCTGCATGTGGTCAGCCAATTTTCCCAGCACCATTTACTGAAT
>NW_007136384.1:0-4520 GCF_000164805.1 Carlito syrichta | reverse complement strand
ACCATGAGACCATGTTTCTTCACTATTTTATCAATTAACTAGCATAGCACTTGGCACAAAGTAAGCTCTCAATAAGCATCTAGTGAGTTAATGTGCACCAAGCATATTACATTGGCAGCAATTTTCTCTGCAGTTAGTGTTGCCATCTTCTCATGCCTTCTTTGTGTACTGCATAGGCTATCAATAGCTTTCTTCTATTTTCTTTGTTTTGCTTCTGGCAGTAATACTTCGTGCTTTTATTATGTAATTTGGATAATTGCAAAAATGAAAAAAATCACAACTATAAACTAGTTGTATTCTTCTTTGATTATAATTACAAGTGAATCCAAGCTTGTTTTGTGAGCAGGCTTAGATAGCAGTCAGTTACACAACAGTAACATTGTTGGAACTTTCAGGTAAGTCATAGGAAACCTCACAGGCAAATATTAGATATGAATTGGCCCATTTCTTAAATGAAGACAATAAGGCAAGCAGGGGATTGGTGTGTGCTTAGATTCCTGGTACATTCAGGACTAGAGTCCCTGGATAAGCTTTGCCTGGATGAGCATTCTATATCATTAACAATGTACGACGTTGTATAGTCCTTTTAACTTTTTCTACGCAGTGGTTTTCTGAATCTCTGATAAGGATGGGTCACCTATTGTCATTGGCAGGACTGCCAGCATTACCTCTTTTAAAAAAAAATTTAACCTAAAAGGATTAAAACTCTAAGGCTGAGTATACAATTAGCGTGAGCTTTGGTGTTCTTCATTTGAGGCATTCAGAAAGTCATATAACAGGGAACAGAGGCCTTGTGTTTGAGAAGTAACATCCATTGGATCTTCCTACACACTATTTCCATTAATATATTATTTAACAAACAGACTTATGAGATATTCCATAAGGAAAGAGTTTCATGGTCAGATGTGTTTGGGAAATGCTGCCTATTTTATCTACCTCCTAGCAAATCATGGTAGTAATGGAGTCCTGAAGAATCAAAACCTTTAACTTAGTATTCCCCATACTCATTTGATCATAGGCATTTTTTTTCATGTTGACACCTATTGGTGTCCTGTGGAACTTTGTGTTCCAAAGAACACAGTTCATGATGCACACTATGGGGTAGAATGATGATTTTTTTGTGTGTCGGGGGCAGGGAGCCTATGATGCTTTTCTTCTGATGAATTATTCTATTTATGAGATAACACAATAAGAACTTGTATGTCATTCTTTAAATGTAATACCACAATGCTGTCCAAAAAGAATGTGAATTTATAATAGTCCCAGGAGTATATTTAGTGTATGATTTCCATTATTACGTCACTACCAGGATAGTGGTTTTTAAATTTTATTTTAATAATTATCGTTAAATTCTTGACCCAACTAGGGATTTGTGTTAATTTTTTCTGCCATTTTCAGTATTACTAAGGGACTTGAATTTAACTGTCTTTATTAAAGAATACTTTATTAAAGAATACTTCTCTGAAGACCTGATACTCTCCTGTGAGTAATGCTTTACAACAAATACAGCATGTGTGATACATGTATTGAGGCTTTCTGCAGATTTTACATAAGTGCTAAATGTTGGCTTTAACATACCTAGGAGTGCAATATTTGTGATCAAACTATAGTAAATATGTCATTTTCAAAAGTGCAGGATTCATTTAACCTTGTATTCTATATAATGAGTTAGCTACATCAGGAGAAATGGTAGTCTTATCTGTGATCTGACTAAATATGAAATATCTTTATGTTGGCTAACTATAGTTTTATCCAGATTTGCTAAAAAATAAAACCAAAACAACTATCAGAATAAAGCTATACTCTATGAGGTGGATAAAGAGAGCAATTCTTCATTTAGGAGTAATTTCTCTTTTTTTAGGAGAATTTATTAGAATAAACTATTTCTAATTCTAATGAAATCCTTTTATTAGGATAAATGTTTAGAACTGCATAAATGGAGTGAACCCACTAAGGACAAGAATTTAGAAACAGTATTAGAATACTGCCTTTGCCTAATGTTGAACAAACAAAGATTCCATTGTCACACACATCTCCAGGTATCCTTGAGTTTGACTGCAACATTAAGAGATCTCTCCTGTGACCGGAATTTTCTTATTTTTTCATTGTACTACTCCATTATGCTTATGGTACATTTGTTTAAAAAGTGAGAGGTAGATTTGTTATATATTTAGCTTCTTTACAGATGATATTTCTTTTTGTTTATAAAGTGATTCTGTTAACTATCATTCAGAAGTAAAAATGTAAATGGAATCTGAGAACTTATATGGAATATGTACAGAGAAGGTCAACGTGGCACCTTGGCAATTTCTAAAGTACTTACATGCTTGATGGGGGGATTTCTGGGAGCTTTTGCTGTTCGATCAGTGTGAGTCTGTATCCCATTCTGGGAGAAAGGAATGTTGTATTTCTGGAGATTTTCATTAAGACTTGGCACTTTCTTGGAAAGACTTGCAAGAAGAAAGGAAAAGAATTATATCTGACCTCTTCTTCAGGCAGCTCACACTCACTCCCTTCCCACCTTTCTCCAACCTATTATTTGCACCTGTGTGTTTTGAGCTGTGCTCATAGCTTTATTCTTACAAGAATAAAATGCTTTTATTGAACTGTGATTTGTCATTTAGACATGGCTCATTGCCTTCCTCTTATGTAGGTGCAAATAAGATGAAACAGCCAGAAATATTATTGCTTGTATATTAAAGATGAAAAGGTTCAAGACATTATTTTTCTTCAAGTTTTAGAAGTGCAAAACCTTGCTTAAATTATCCCAATGACTATAAAATATTATTACACAAATTAGTTTTCCATAAGCTTTTCTTCACTATAGTTCTCACCTATGTCTTTGCTGAGAATGAATTAATGCTCCAATGAATATTGTCTAAACAGAAGAATCCTAAATTTTCTTTTTGGATTTAAACTCACAAGCAAAGCTTTGTGCTCGGTGTTCAATTTCTATCTACCTTTTAAAATATAACCGTGCTTCATTCAAAGTTTTATATCTGAGAATCATAAGAATGGGAAGAAAAATTATTGAGACTTTATGAAATCTATGTGAACTTCTAGAAAATATAACCTGTGAAGAAATAAAGAATATCTTCTTTTTTATTTTAAAGATATGGGGTACAATTCAGGGTTAGGTATACAGATGTTCATTATGCAGATATCCTTGTTGATGAGGTGTGCCCCCCCACTACTGCCTATCCCATCCCTGCCCTTACCTGGCAGTTTCCCACTACTGCCAACATTTTTCTTATAGTATTACTATAATTGTTCAAGGTCCACTTATGAGTGAGAACATGTGATACTCAGTTCTTTGTTTCTGTGATAGATCACTCAGTATTATGGACTCAAGTCCATTCAAATTACTGTGAGGTTCATAATTTGTCCTTCTTTATGGCTGCATAATATTCCATTGTGTGTATGCATCATGTTTTTTTTAACCAGTTCTCTTTCGATGGGCAGCATGGTTGGGTCTATGTTTTTGCTATTGTGAACAATACATAATAAAATGTGTGTACAAGTATATTTTTAATAGAGTTATTTGAGTTCCTCTGGGTATTTTCCCAGCATGAGGATTGTGGGGTCATACAGAAGGTCAATTTTTAGGTCTTTTAGGAATTGCCAAGCTGTTTTCCACAGAGGTTGTACTAGTTTACAATCCCACCCACAAGAATATCTTCTTAACTGACTTTATTTTACTTAGTAACTACTTTGTATGTTAAGTCAAGAAAATTATAATGACTAAAACATACAAAAATATCTAAAGTCTGTTCTTAGATAAATTGGCTTTTAAAAATGGCATATAGTTGTGACTTGGAGAGTCCTGAAATTATAAGATTCCAGGGAAGAGAGTCCAAAAAAACAAGGCTTCTGTTAAATATGTTAGCTTGATAAATGGTCTTTTTTTTTTTAATCTGGAAGAATTGTATGGACAATATCATTTATTAGCTAACCAGGATACTTTTGAGAGGAAAAGGGGGACTCTAACCACACTGGACATTAAGACAACTGACATACAGTGGGAAAGTCCTGGACAAGTAAGAAAGAGAGGTTCCTACAGGTTATTTATTTTCACAAAAGTAAAAGAAAACTGTCTGATAACCACATATCATTATTATTTATTGTGTTCAAGATGCTATGTTAGACATCTTGAAACAACTGAAATGGACAGACAGGCCTGCCCACCTGAGCATACCTCTACTACCAGCTGCAAAACAAACCTTTGCCCAGAATAGAATGATTTACAAATAAATGACTTCAGTCAAGGAGCTACTATTCATGTCCATAGAAAAATAATAAAAGCAAATGTCATCTTCAGTGTACAGTAGAAAATAAGCAAATAATTACTGCAGAAGAAAACCCATTAGGGAAAAAAGATCCCATGAGTTAACAGCATTTGATACCTGGTATAAAATATTCGATTCTGAATTTTCATCTTCAGGTGTGTCACGTAAAGTTTTGAAATGTTAGAATATTTTGTTCTGCTAGTTCCTTCATATTGAATTAAACTGGTACCTGAA
>NW_007136383.1:0-1060 GCF_000164805.1 Carlito syrichta | reverse complement strand
AAACTCCATGCTCACTACACTTTCCCTTTTATGAAGAATTATATCTTTATGCTATATTTAATTATTAGAAATTGAGGTTCACCCATATATAGAAAATCATCCCATTTTACAACCTTCACATTGCAAATTATAAATGTGTCCTTTAGTTTAAGAACTTAGATAAATAGAGGTTTGTGACAGTAACACACAACCAGTAAAGTCTGTGTTTGAAAGTGAAGTTCATTAAAGGAAGGAATTATCTGCTTTCTTTGATGGTTCTCTCTGATTATATGTGAAAGAGATAACCACTCCTCTGTCATTTCAGTTTCAGTTTTTATTCTTGCTTTAAAAAAAATCATTTATCAAAATAGTAATTACTTGTCATAATCACAGCAGAAAATTATAGCAAGAGCTTTTCAAAAATGCTTACTCAGGAATTGCTTAGGAAAACTTAGTCGTTACCTAATAGCTTAGCATATGATAATAAAGAGTCCAAAAATGTTTTGGTTAGTCAGAGAACAGAGTGACTTTTCAGCAGACTCAGATGCTGAGGTTCTGTTGTCTGGCCCACTGCTCTGGAGTGGGAGGGGTTATGGGCACCTGAATGATTAGATGATAATGACAGTGTCTCTGCCTTCTTATCTAAGGAGCCATTGCCACCCATTTTTCCAGGCGATGAGTGGGGGAAAATGAGTGGGGATGAGTTCAACTAGCCCCTCACATGCATAGAGGTGCTATTCGTGGAAAAGCTGCTGTTCCCACTTCTCCAGGAAACAGGAGCAGTCAGTGACAGGAGGGACTCGATCATCATGGAGGGTGGTGGGTGCAGAACAGGGCTTCCTTGGACTATGTTAAACCTCTTCCTCACCACCCCCAGCCCCAGTTGCTCAGTGCTTGTCTAGATTGCACTGTTTATTCTAGTCAAGCTTCCCTTTGCCTCAGAGGTTCACCTAATGACACAAGATTTCTCAAACCTTGAAAGATAATTTTTAACTAGAAAGTAACCTATTTATAAGAATGATTTTTTTCACAAGTGGTTCTGACATGGATTTTCTGGCCTTAGAAAGCAACAAGATTCTTT
>NW_007136382.1:8221-12150 GCF_000164805.1 Carlito syrichta | reverse complement strand
GATTACAGGCATGAGTCACCATGCCCAACCACCCCCCCCATTATATATACCGATTTAACAAACTAAGCTAAGTTAATATTTCTTGAACAGTGGTTCTCCAATTTTGGCATGCATCAAAATAACCTGGAGGACTTGCTGCAACACAGCTTAAAGAGCCCATCCCCAGAGAATCTGATTCAGTAGGTCTGGAGTGGACCTTAGGCGATGCCAACTCTATATACATTGGAGGCATACTTTGAAAACCACTGTTGTAATAAGATGGTGTAAAGATAATCGAGTAGAGTTTATATCTGGTAACATTTTTTCCACCCTACTGCCTTTCCACTTGACCTCAGAGATTCAGTCTATGGCCCAGATTTAATATCAAACACAAGATTTTAAGTTCTTTATATTATTCACTTCTGACAACCTGTTGAAGAGCTTTGCTGAAAGTTTTAGATCAAAGTGCTGTATATTTAAACTTGGAATTAATCAACACCCAGCTGGAGATGCCCATGGGAGTGTCTCCATCACTTTGTTTATTCATCTAAAATGTATTAGCATATGCATCTATTTTTCATTTTGTCAAATATGATAAGAAGAATGCTTAGATACAAAACAAAGTATTTTTGCTACTTCTCCTGCCCTTGATTATATAAAGAAAATTTCCTTGGTTAGCTAAGCCATCAGTTGAGCTTTTGCTAAACTGAGTTAGGGTGGGAAGCAAGAACTTTTAGTTGAGAAGTGTGTGGAAAGGATTTCTTAAGATCCTTACTGTGTGGAGCATGTGACACAATTAGACTTTCGCTATCTCCATAAGATAATTTAGTAATTGCTAGTATTTATTGAGCTCTTTCTATAGTTATTCCTTCTCAATCAGGATTCCATGAGAGAGTTAATTCCTAATGACCTAAAGCATCCACTGTATGAAATGATTTTACTTCATAACTATGCATCTATAATGGTGCTAGATCTGTGTCATTGAGAAAATAATCTCCAAAATTATTTCCTACAGGGCTGGAATCTAGGCACTGCTCCAAGCGTTTTTTGAGTTGTAGCTTAATAAATTCTCACAACTATTCTAAAAGGAGATTCTATTATTTATCCCCATTTTTACAGGTTAGGAAACTGAGACACAACTAAACAACTTGCCCCAGGTCATATAGTAAGTAGCAGAGGCTAGACTCAAACCAAGAGTAATCTGACTCCAGACCCCATGTTCTTAGTGGGTTCTCACATGCTACAATGGGTTCATTACAATTCCAGTGTTTCTGGAGTTAGACTTGTGTTTCCTTTAGATATACTCACTTGCTGAGTCAGGTGACCCCAACATCCATGCTTTAGGATGGTCCCTTAGATTGCTACCCCTTCTATCCTACATATTTTATGATATCTGTAACTAGTTGAGGGTGGCAATGGGAGGTACAGTAAGGAAGAATGGGCATCAGATGGAAAGTTAGCCCTGAGTATAGCAGGGAACTAGCCTTGGCATACTGTCTGCCATGAACTTGTGTGCTTTCTCACTTCATTCAGAACCATTTGACCTCTGAAGGACTATGGATCCATTTAAAGTACAACCGATATCACGGAAGGTTTTCAAGCAAGAAAAGGGCATAATCTAGATTACTTTTGCAGATCTATGGATAACTGGATTGGGGGTTTTTAGGCTCAAGTCATTGGATGAGTGGCAAGGCTTTTTACAGACATGGGGAGATGTCATTTTAAAGAAATGAAGAGTTCTGTTTTAGACACATCAAGATTGAGATGTCTATGAATGAGTAGCAAGTGTGTAATTCCAGATGGAGACATAGAACTCACAAAAACCTGGGTCTGTTTTAACATGTAAGTTTTATTATTATTCAGGTATAGTGAGGCCAACAGATCAGGAGAAAACTGCCGTTGAGAAGATGTTTGTTACTCACAGATCCAAGAGGAGGGGGCATACCATGCCATGCAGGATCCCATGGAGAGGCACCAGGGTCAGTCAGAAGCAGAAAGAGCAAGGGAAAGGCACAGACCAAAGTCTTTGTTCTGGTTTCTGTGGGAAAGGTGAAGCAAGGTAAGCAGGTTTAGGATTGTCTAATTTGAATAACTTCAGGCTTTGGGGCATAAGGCTGATCTCTAATTGTCTGGTACCTGACCCTGAGATGATCGGGCAGAGAAATAGTGCCTGTAAGAGCCAGACAAAGGAGGTGGTTTGGAATATGTGTTCTGGATTGGGGGGTTGTCTACAAAAGTCATGCTCCCAAAGGGGTTGTTTTGCTATCTCTTGGAATTACATAACCTTAGGAAGAGCCATTTCTACTGAGTCTGTAAGGCTCCAGATGCCAGGGCATCAAGAATATAGAAAATTAGAAAATATAGTTAATAAAAGGTCAGAGGTATGAATTTATAAATGGACCCTATTATGTGTGTAGGGAGAGTATGTGGTGGGGGAAGGTTGAAAACTACTCACTATCTTAGATACCCTTGGTTAAATGCTGGAAAGAGAGGTTGGAAAATATTCTTTCCTTTTTTTTTGTTTATTGTCTGCTCCACTACTAAAGATTATGACTATAGAGAGCATAGACAAAGAAATTGCAGCTGCCCTCCCCCCCTGCCCTGTCCTGTTGCTCACACTGTTCTTATGTGATATTTTAGCATAGACATACAATTGTGGGTAGAGGAAATACAAGTATTTACCCATTATGAATATAATGATCTTACAGCTGTTGCTGCATCTTAATTTGGAATCTGATAGATGTTTCTAAAAGAGTTAAGTGGTAGTTCAGTTAATCGGTAAAACTTCTGCCAAGTGGCTAGGTATTTTAATTAAAATGGTTGAAATGAAAGGTAATGATTGTCATGCATAACAAAGAAAGATTCTTTATTGACTTTAATTAAGACGCAAAGAAAGTATTGTTTTAATTCCCCAAAGTTTATTGGATATAGTTTTTAATGCCTTTGGCACAATTTCAGCTGCACTCAACCAAAAATTTTTAGTTACTGCAATATAACACCTCTAAATCATGGTTTTAGCTTTGTGTCTAGGATATAGAAATCTTTACTATTTCATCCATATAAGTAATTCTAAAAGAATCCCTCTGGGTATGATGTTGTTCTATCTATTTATTTAAAATGCTATAAAATTCCAGATCAAAATTCTGCTCTTCAAATATACTTCAACATTTTTCTTTTATAGATAAAATATTACAAGCCACAGGCAACCCCTTCAGGTCCCCTGTGGGAGCTTTTCTGTCCTCTCAATGAATCCTACTTTCTAAAAAAAAATATATATATATATTACAAATTACAGGCAGAGACCATGAGACCATGTTTCTTCACTATTTTATCAA
Source organism: Carlito syrichta (assembly GCF_000164805.1). Taxonomy (NCBI): domain Eukaryota; kingdom Metazoa; phylum Chordata; class Mammalia; order Primates; family Tarsiidae; genus Carlito; species Carlito syrichta. The sequence continues at coordinate 8,836 of NW_007136382.1, read as the reverse complement.
TTAACTAGCATAGCACTTGGCACAAAGTAAGCTCTCAATAAGCATCTAGTAAGTTAATGTGCACCAAGCATATTACATTGGCAGCAATTTTCTCTGCAGTTAGTGTTGCCATCTTCTCATGCCTTCTTTGTGTACTGCATAGGCTATCAATAGCTTTCTTCTATTTTCTTTGTTTTGCTTCTGGCAATAATACTTCGTGCTTTTATTATGTAATTTTGATAATTGCAAAAATGAAAAAAATCACAACTATAAATTAGTTGTATTCTTCTTTGATTATAATTAAAGTGAATCCAAGCTTGTTTTGTGAGCAGGCTTAGATAGCAGTCAGTTACACAACAGTAACATTGTTGGAACTTTCAGGTAAGTCATAGGAAACCTCACAGGCAAATATTAGATATGAATTGGCCCATTTCTTAAATGAAGAAAATAATGCAAGCAGGGGATTGGTGTGTGCTTAGATGCCTGGTACATTCAGGACTAGAGTCCCTGTATAAGCTTTGCCTGTATGAGCATTCTATATCATTAACAATGTACGACGTTGTATAGTCCTTTTAAGTTTTTCTACGCAGTGGTTTTCTGAATCTCTGATAAGGATGGGTCACCTATTGTCATTGG
>NW_007136382.1:7007-7801 GCF_000164805.1 Carlito syrichta | reverse complement strand
AGGCATTTTTTTTTCATGTTGACACCTATTGGTGGTCCTGTGGAACTTTGTGTTCCAAAGAACACAGCTCATGATGCACACTATGGGGTAGAATGATGATTTTTTTTGTGTGTCGGGCGGCAGGGAGCATATGATGCTTTTCTTCTGATGAATTATTCTATTTATGAGATAACACACTAAGAACTTGTATGTCATTCTTTAAATGTAATACCACAATGCTGTCCAAAAAGAATGTGAATTTATAATAGTCCCACGAGTATATTTAGTGTATGATTTCCATTATTACGTCACTACCAGGATTGTGGTTTTTAAATTTTATTTTAATAATTATCGTTAAATTCTTGACCCAACTAGGAATTTGTGTTAATTTTTTCTGCCATTTTCAGTATTACTAAGGGACTTGAATTTAACTGTCTTTATTAAAGAATACTTTATTAAAGAATACTTCTCTGAAGACCTGATACTCTCCTGTGAGTAATGCTTTACAACAAATACAGCATGTGTGATACATGTATTGAGGCTTTCTGCAGATTTTACATAAGTGCTAAATGTTGGCTTTAACATACCTAGGAGTACAATATTTGTGATCAAACTATAGTAAATATGTCATTTTCAAAAGTGCAGGATTAGAGCATTTAACCTTGTATTCTATATAATGAGTTAGCTACATCAGGAGAAATGGTAGTCTTATCTGTGATCTGACTAAATATGAAATATCTTTATGTTGTCTAACTATAGTTTTATCCAGATTTGCTAAAAAATAAAACCAAAACAACTATCAGAATAAAGCTATA
>NW_007136382.1:4274-6077 GCF_000164805.1 Carlito syrichta | reverse complement strand
TGCTTAAATTATCACAATGACTATAAAATATTATTACACAACTTAGTTTTCCATAAGCTTTTCTTCACTATAGTTCTCACCTATGTCTTTGCTGAGAATGAATTAATGCTCCAATGAATATTGTCTAAACAGAAGAATCCTAAATTTTCTTTTTTGGATTTAAACTCACAAGCAAAGCTTTGTGCTCGGTGTTCAATTTCTATCTACCTTTTTAAATATAACCGTGCTTCATTCAAATTTTTATATCTGAGAATCATAAGAATGGCAAGAAAAATCATTGAGACTTTATGAAATCTATGTGAACTTCTAGAAAATATAACCTGTGAAGAAATAAAGAATATCTTCTTTTTTATTTTAAAGATATGGGGTACAATTCAGGGTTAGGTATACAGATGTTCATTATGCAGATACCCTTGTTGATGAAGTGTGCCCCCCCACTACTGCCTATCCCATCCCCGCCCTTACCTGGCAGTTTCCCACTACAGCCAACATTTTTCTTATAGTATTACTATAATTGTTCAAGGTCCACTTATGACTGAGAACATGTGATACTCAGTTCTTTGTTTCTGTGATAGAACACTCAGTATTATGGACTCAAGTTCATTCAAATTACTGTGAGGTTCATAATTTGTCCTTCTTTATGGCTGCATAATATTCCATTGTGTGTATGCATCGTGTTTTTTTTAAACATGATGGGCAGCATGGTTGGTTCTATTTCGATGGGCAGCATGGTTGGTTCTATGTTTTTACTATTGTGAACAATATTATAATAAAATGTGTGTACAAGTATATTTTTAATAGAGTTATTTGAGTTCCTCTGGGTATTTTCCCAGCATGAGGATTGTGGGGTCATATGGAAGGTCAATTTTTAGGTCTTTTAGGAATTGCCAAGCTGTTTTCCACAGAGCTTGTACTAGTTTACAATCCCACCCACAAGAATATCTTCTTAACTGATTTTATTTTACTTAGTAACTACTTTGTATGTTAAGTCAAGAAAATTATAATGACTAAAACATACAAAAATATCTAAAGACTGTTCTTAGATAAATTGGCTTTTAAAAATGGCATATAGTTGTGACTTGGAGATTCCTGAAATTATAAGATTTCAGGAATCTTATATAAGATATAAGATATAAGGGAAGAGAGGCCAAAAAGACAAGGCTTCTGTTAAATGTGTTAGCTTGATAAATGGTCTTTTTTTTAAATCTGGAAGAATTGTATGGACAATATCATTTATTAGCTAGCCAGGATACTTTTGAGAGGAAAAGGGGGACTCTAACCACACTGAACATTAAGACAACTGACATACAGTGGGAAAGTCCTGGACAAGTAAGAAAGAGAGGTTGTCCTACAGGTTATTTATTTTCACAAAAGTAAAAGAAAACTGTCTGATAACCACATATCATTATTATTTATTGTGTTCAAGATGCTATGTTAGACATCTTGAAACAACTGAAATGGACAGACAGGCCTGCCCACCTGAGCATACCTCTACTACCAGCTGCAAAACAAACCTTTGCCCAGAATAGAATGATTTACAAATAAATGACTTCAGTCAAGCAGCTACTATTCATGTCCATAGAAAAATAATAAAAGCAAATGTCATCTTCAGTGTACAGTAGAAAATAAGCAAATAATTACTGCAAAAGAAAACCCATTAGGGAAAAAAGATCCCATGAGTTAACAGCATTTGACACCTGGTATAAATAGTCGATTCTGAATTTTCATCTTCAGGTGTGTCACGTAAGTTTTGAAATGTAGATATTTTTGTTCTGCTAGTGCCTTCATATTGAATTAAACTGG
>NW_007136382.1:0-4254 GCF_000164805.1 Carlito syrichta | reverse complement strand
AGAGGCCAAAAAAACAAGGCTTCTGTTAAATATGTTAGCTTGATAAATGGTCTTTTTTTTTTTAATCTGGAAGAATTGTATGGACAATATCATTTATTAGCTAACCAGGATACTTTTGAGAGGAAAAGGGGGACTCTAACCACACTGGACATTAAGACAACTGACATACAGTGGGAAAGTCCTGGACAAGTAAGAAAGAGAGGTTCCTACAGGTTATTTATTTTCACAAAAGTAAAAGAAAACTGTCTGATAACCACATATCATTATTATTTATTGTGTTCAAGATGCTATGTTAGACATCTTGAAACAACTGAAATGGACAGACAGGCCTGCCCACCTGAGCATACCTCTACTACCAGCTGCAAAACAAACCTTTGCCCAGAATAGAATGATTTACAAATAAATGACTTCAGTCAAGGAGCTACTATTCATGTCCATAGAAAAATAATAAAAGCAAATGTCATCTTCAGTGTACAGTAGAAAATAAGCAAATAATTACTGCAGAAGAAAACCCATTAGGGAAAAAAGATCCCATGAGTTAACAGCATTTGATACCTGGTATAAAATATTCGATTCTGAATTTTCATCTTCAAGTGTGTCACGTAAAGTTTTGAAATGTTAGAATATTTTGTTCTGCTATTCCTTCATATTGAATTAAACTGGTACCTGAAAGAGGAATGTGGAATATAGAAGTGTGTATTATCCCTTTGTCTTGGAAGAATGTAGTTGTAAAGATGTATAGAGTCTAAGCTCATTAAAATCCTCTTAAAATAATATAACCAGGTTTGACAACATTTCAAGTTTTAGTAGTCTTTTAAGGTTTAAATCTTAAATAGTATTCACTCTTGGAACTTCAATGTGAAGACTGTATATAGATCAGAACTTGTCAATTCAGGTTCCACATCAGATCTTGCCAAATTCCTAATTGGACTTTGCTTATCTACGGATGTTGCTAATTGAGCTGAAATTGCTGCAATAGTAAAACATCGTGGCTGAATACTCATTAAAATTTGTGATTTTTTTTTTTACTTAATAAACTAATTTAGTTATTACAGCCGTTGTTTCAAAATATACTATATATCAATTCAACAAGTGTCTGCTGAGTTTTTGTTAGGCTCTATATGGTGATTCAAAGATCAGTAAGGCGTAACCCCTGCTAAGAAGTGTGGAAATGTAGTTAAGAACTGACATGGAAGTCAGAACTGGGTTCAAATCCCATTACTTATGTGTGATGTCCCCAACTATGCAAACCTTCTAAACATCACTGAAATCCCAAAGGAACTGATGAAAATGAAGTTTCAGAAGTAAGAAATCAACAAAAGTTGATTTCTTTGTTTTGCTGTTCTAAAAACTTATTCAAAAACTATTTGACAAAATACTCATACCTCTGATATTTATTTTGTGGAAACAAAAGCTGCCTGCATTTGATAAAATGTGTTCAGTAGAGCTGTCTTTAATGCTAAAATAAATGATAAAAATTACTTTGTTAGTTTCAAGTCAGAAAAAGTAGTTCACCTAAATAAATATTTAGGAAGTTGAATAAATAGGTTTTATAAGTTAATGAAAGGAAAACAATTGTTTATATTATAAACTAGATCACCTTACAATGAACTCTTGTTTTTATTTTTAAAAAATTCAAGTGAATAAACGACAAAAAAAGTGAACCAATCTTAGGAGTCTTTGATTTGTAAAAACAAGCAAAAGAAAAAGCCCAGCATATATTACCCTATCTCATTTTTTCCCTCAAAAATCATATTTGTTTACTAAGCTTTACATGTTCAACATACATTTTTGAGCCTGGTTAGAGGCTTGGGACATTATAGAAAAAGAAAAAAATTGGTGAGATTTTAGAAAGAAATATATTTCTTTCTTTTTCAGTTATAAAGTACTTTATATATAACTAGCTAAAAGACTTTTTCTTTAACCCTAAAGTCTTTTGTGGTTACTGTTTGTGCATATGGGACAGCACTAGCTCTCAGACATTTTGGACCTAGAACCTGTTTTCACTCTTAAAAACTTGTTGATTACCTCAAAGAGCTTCCATTTGGAATACATCTATTGATATAGGCCATGATTAAAACTGAGAAAATTTTTAAATGAGAGAGTATTCAGTGTCAATTTATTTAAATATAATAAGAAATCGATGATGTACTAAATAACATATTTTATTAGCAATAACTATATGTTCCTAAATGAAAATCTTAGTGGGAAGAGTGGCAGTGCTGTACACTTTTAGAAATTTCTTTTAATGTGTGTCTTAATAGAAGACAGCCTGGTTCTCATATCTGCATTCAATCTGGGATATGTCATTTTTAGTTGATTTATAAGAAAAAACTCCATGCTCACTACACTTTCCCTTTTATGAAGAATTATATCTTTATGCTATATTTAATTATTAGAAATTGAGGTTCACCCATATATAGAAAATCATCCCATTTTACAACCTTCACATTGCAAATTATAAATGTGTCCTTTAGTTTAAGAACTTAGATAAATAGAGGTTTGTGACAGTAACACACAACCAGTAAAGTCTGTGTTTGAAAGTGAAGTTCATTAAAGGAAGGAATTATCTGCTTTCTTTGATGGTTCTCTCTGATTATATGTGAAAGAGATAACCACTCCTCTGTCATTTCAGTTTCAGTTTTTATTCTTGCTTTAAAAAAAATCATTTATCAAAATAGTAATTACTTGTCATAATCACAGCAGAAAATTATAGCAAGAGCTTTTCAAAAATGCTTACTCAGGAACTGCTTAGGAAAACTTAGTCGTTACCTAAAAGCTTAGCATATGATAATAAAGAGTCCAAAAATGTTTTGGTTAGTCAGAGAACAGAGTGACTTTTCAACAGACTCAGATGCTGAGGTTCTGTTGTCTGGCCCACTGCTCTGGAGTGGGAGGGGTTATGGGCACCTGAATGATTAGATGATAATGACAGTGGGAGGGGTTATGGGCACCTGAATGATTAGATGAGAATGACAGTGTCTCTGCCTTCTTATCTAAGGAGCCATTGCCACCCATTTTTCCAGGCGATGAGTGGGGGAAAATGAGTGAGGATGAGTTCAACTAGCCCCTCACATGCATAGAGGTGCTATTCGTGGAAAAGCTGCCGTTCCCACTTCTCCAGGAAACAGGAGCAGTCAGTGACAGGAGGGACTCGATCATCATGGAGGGTGGTGGGTGCAGAACAAGACTCCCTTGGACTATGTTAAACCTCTTCCTCACCACCCCCAGCCCCAGTTGCTCAGTGCTTGTCTAGATTGCACTGTTTATTCTAGTCAAGCTTCCCTTTGCCTCAGAGGTTCACCTAATGACACAAGATTTCTTAAACCTTGAAAGATAATTTTTAACTAGAAAGTAACCTATTTATAAGAATGATTTTTTTCACAAGTGGTTCCGACATGGAATTTCTGGCCTTAGAAAGCAACAAGATTCTTTCAAGAAAAAAAAATCAATGGGTCTAAAAAGCAGATGACTAGAAATTGAGGTTGAGAGACTAGGCTGTGAAGGGAACTTATTTAGAAATACCATGATTTTATTAACTGGTAGAACATCAAAACTTTTACTGGGGAACAGGCATTAAAAAAAAAAAAACTAGAGAAACAATACTCTTTAAACATGTGAAGCCTTCTTGATCATTTACAAAAAAAGTTTCCATTTTTACACCCCTCCCTAAAGTTTATTTAAGATATGTTCTCTATATCCACTGTCAGGTATTAAACATATTATATAGCAAGACTGTTTTGAGCATGAGGATTATGGAAGAAGCAGACCCATAATTTATGATTAAATCTCACCTATTAGAACAACAAAGAAAAAAAATAATGGCTATTTCTAGTTTAAATTAATAATGAAAATCATCACGTAAAGACTTATGTTGATGGTAAAACTAAACATTTCCCTTTTTAGGGAAATTTCATTAACCAAATATTGTTAACTTTTAGTAGAAGGTATACAGATATGTAACTTGCATACGAATTATTTATTCTTGTTCCTGCTTTTTATTTTTAATTTGCTTTCTCTCTTATAGGTTACTTTGCATGGCCTCTGCATTTGGTCATCTCTCTGCCCTGAATGACCTTATTCTTCTTCCCTACTTAAACTGAATTCTTCTTGCCTTTTAAGACTCAGCTTTAGCATGGTCTTCTTATGGACACCATTTACTAACTTGTGTGAAGCAATCTGTCTGTGCTCTCCTACCCACCACATTTTGTGTGTGTATATCATGTGTGGGATTTCAGTAGTTGGTATTCCTTG
>NW_007136381.1:0-3411 GCF_000164805.1 Carlito syrichta | reverse complement strand
GACTGTTTTGAGCATGAGGATTATGGAAGAAGCAGACCCATAATTTACGATTAAATCTCACCTATTAGAACAACAAAGAAAAAAATAATGGCTATTTCTAGTTTAAATTAATAATGAAAATCATCACGTAAAGACTTATGTTGATGGTAAAACTAAACATTTCCCTTTTTAGGGAAATTTCATTAACCAAATATTGTTAACTTTTAGTAGAAGGTATACAGATATGTAACTTGCATACGAATTATTTATTCTTGTTCCTGCTTTTTATTTTTAATTTGCTTTCTCTCTTATAGGTTACTTTGCATGGCCTCTGCATTTGGTCATCTCTCTGCCCTGAATGACCTTATTCTTCTTCCCTACTTAAACTGAATTCTTCTTGCCTTTTAAGGCTCAGCTTTAGCATGGTCTTCTTATGGACACCATTTACTAACTTGTGTGAAGCAATCTGTCTGTGCTCTCCTACCCACCAATTTTGTGAGTGTGTATATCATGTGTGGGATTTCAGTAGTTGGTATTCCTTGTCAGTATCCCCTTGCGGGACTATGTTTCCTCCATTTTTATATCCTCCACTCCCAATACAGCCTTTTGAACATGACACATTTTCAAGGAATGTTGAATACATGACTAAAGCAATTAATGGATTTAGCTTTTGAACAATAGGAACACAAGAAGGTCTCTAAACCGTTGTTACTTTGATACTAGATGGATGAAATGCACATGTTTTATTATTTAGAGTACTTTAAATGTAGCAACCTGGCCTGGTGCAGTGGCTCCTGCCTGTAATCACAGTACTTTGGGAAGCCAAAGCAGGAGGACTGGGGAGCCCAGGAGTTCAAGATCAGCCTGGGCAACATCGTAATGAGACCTTGTCTCTACAAAAAATTTGAAAAAAAAAATCTGGGTGTTGTGGCATGCTCCTGTAGTCCTAGCTACTAGGGAAGCTGAGGCAGGAGATTTGCCTAAGCCGAGGAGATAGAAGCTGTGGTACACCATGTTTGTGTCATTGCACTCCAGCCTGGGAGACTCTGACTCAAAATAATAATATTAAGTAAAACACACAAAAAATAGCAATCAAGATATCTGAAAGAAAGGATAAAACAATGTTAGCATATTTCTCCATAATATCTGTGGCAAAGTGCATGTTGATAGAGATTTTTTAGCATACATAAAGTTACAAGAATTCTTTGTTTTGATTTGTGGAGTACACACCAGTTCTGAACTGTAATTTGTAAGTTAGAACACAGTAAATTTGAACTAAGTGACTCTCAAGAATTTTACAAGAAAATAGGATATAGCAGTGAAGTAAACAGCCTAGATCAGTGCATGGTACATAATAGATTTTTTTTTTCTAAATACTTATTAGAGTTGAGTGGAGGCTTGAGAGATCACATTGTGTTTCTGGACTGGTAGACAGTTTGGTGTGATTTAAGTGAAGTGTTGGTGTAAAGGCACCAGGGGGCATGAGACTGGAAAGGTAAAGAGACAACAAATCATGAGGGTTTTGGTATGTTGTCCTAGGGTTTTAGACTTTATCAAGTCAGTAAGGAGTTAGTGAAGGGTTTTCAAATGGGAAAGATATTATTTAGGCTGACATTTTAGGAAGATTACCCAGGATCTAAGTGGTGGATTGATGAAGGTGGGGAGAAGAATATGAAATGGAAGGCAGATACACCAGATAGAAAACCTTTGCAGAAAGATAATGTGGAGCTGAAATAAGGAAGCTGCTGTGCCAGAGAAAAAGGCAGATGAATTCCAGGGACACCTAGGACTTGGTGGCTGATTAGATAAGGAGGTGAGTGAATGAGGTTTTGCATGGGGTTTTACCTTGGTAGCTGAGGGGGGAAAAAGCACTGTTTTTTTGTTTTTAATATGGAACACAACAGGAAGAAAGCTTTGCAGGGAATGATAATAATAATGAGGAGTTCAGCTTTGGACATATGTGAGTCTGGGGTGACTGTGAGTCATCCAGGTACACATGTGCAGTAGAAAGTGATGACCTTGGTGGAGAGGTAAGAAAAAACGACTTGGGTGAGTTGGTAGATTTCAGAGTAATCTGTGTACAAGAGAGAGCTGGGGCCATCAGAGTGGATAAAGTTCAGTCAGACTCAGAGAATAAACCTCTCAGATTGCTGAACACAGAACTCTGGAGGCTGCAATAATAAAGAAATCCCTTGAGAAAGAAACCCACAAAGGAAACTAAATGAGACATGCAGAAAGCCCAGAACAAAACCAAAAGAGGGTAATGTCACACTGCTGTGATCTTAGATTCTGGGGTGAGACAGATATGATTTTGAAGTTTAGTTCCAGAAATACTAACTGTATCACACTAGGCAAGGTAACTAACTTCTCTAATACCTAGTTTCCTGTTTTGAAAATGGGCATGGTAACAGTATATACTGCATGGCATTTATGTGAGGCTTAAGTAGTGGCACATATGTGGAGCTGTAGGCAAAGCCTGGGCTACAATAAGTATGTAATAATTGCCATTGTGGAGGGAGTAGCAGGAATAATAGAAATGGTAGAGTAATAATAGTAGCACTAAAAAGTCATCATCACTATTTTATTATTATTAAGAAAGTGTCAAAAGTAATTGAACATAATTTTTAAAACTGGCATATTCGGGGAAAATATAAAGATCAGCCCCTAACATTTCCCAATGGGTTAGAGAATTTATACTTGCTTGGAGGCCTTGATAAACACAAGGCCCATATGTATAAAGTGTTAATGGGAGGTGAAGAAACTGGGATTGATTATGTAGAGTCTTCTTTTGACTTTTGTGGGAGAGAGAAATATAGGGTTACAATAGTTGTAGCATCTTCAGCCCAGTATTTCTGCTCGAGTTCCACATAGCTTTTCACAAAACCGAATTCTTCCACCTGTAGTTGTATTCCTTTGCCTATACTGTTTCCCTTCCTAGAAAGCCTAAGCCTGCTCTGATGATTCTTCTTTTTAAGATTAAACCAAACTCTCAACTTCTCCAGGAAGTCTCTTCTCAACTCCCTCTTCTTCACTGACTTTTCTTTTCCTCTCCTTTAGCATGTAACCCCTGCACCATCCTCACATCACATACTATGAATAGCCTTAGATAGTTATCTGTTTCCCAGAAAAATTCTACCCAATGTCTCTAAGAAAGAGCAGAGATTTATATCCAGGTGTTAGTTATGTAATGCATAACTGGAACTTATTTTATTGATAAGGATAAAGTAGTCGTAATACATTATGAGGTTAACTTTACTTTTTTCATTAACTTAGAAAATGTGATCTTGATAGCAGAACCTCACATTTCCATACATGGTTAAGACCCGAAAGCACTCAGAGAACGGTATTACCTACTGATGTTAGCAGAATGTTATCCTTCAGTTTAGAATGGCTTGCATTTAAATTTCTTTAATATAACAAGATGGATCACAG
>NW_007136380.1:4281-8593 GCF_000164805.1 Carlito syrichta | reverse complement strand
AAGCTTTTCTTCACTATAGTTCTCACCTATGTCTTTGCTGAGAATGAATTAATGCTCCAATGAATATTGTCTAAACAGAAGAATCCTAAATTTTCTTTTTGGATTTAAACTCACAAGCAAAGCTTTGTGCTCGGTGTTCAATTTCTATCTACCTTTTAAAATATAACCGTGCTTCATTCAAAGTTTTATATCTGAGAATCATAAGAATGGGAAGAAAAATTATTGAGACTTTATGAAATCTATGTGAACTTCTAGAAAATATAACCTGTGAAGAAATAAAGAATATCTTCTTTTTTATTTTAAAGATATGGGGTACAATTCAGGGTTAGGTATACAGATGTTCATTATGCAGATATCCTTGTTGATGAGGTATGCCCCCCCACTACTGCCTATCCCATCCCTGCCCTTACCTGGCAGTTTCCCACTACTGCCAACATTTTTCTTATAGTATTACTATAATTGTTCAAGGTCCACTTATGAGTGAGAACATGTGATACTCAGTTCTTTGTTTCTGTGATAGATCACTCAGTATTATGGACTCAAGTCCATTCAAATTACTGTGAGGTTCATAATTTGTCCTTCTTTATGGCTGCATAATATTCCATTGTGTGTATGCATCATGTTTTTTTTAACCAGTTCTCTTTCGATGGGCAGCATGGTTGGGTCTATGTTTTTGCTATTGTGAACAATACATAATAAAATGTGTGTACAAGTATATTTTTAATAGAGTTATTTGAGTTCCTCTGGGTATTTTCCCAGCATGAGGATTGTGGGGTCATACAGAAGGTCATTTTTAGGTCTTTTAGGAATTGCCAAGCTGTTTTCCACAGAGGTTGTACTAGTTTACAATCCCACCCACAAGAATATCTTCTTAACTGACTTTATTTTACTTAGTAACTACTTTGTATGTTAATTCAAGAAAATTATAATGACTAAAACATACAAAAATATCTAAGGACTGTTCTTAGATAAATTGGCTTTTAAAAATGGCATATAGTTGTGACTTGAAGATTCCTGAAATTATAAGATTCCAGGGAAGAGAGGCCAAAAAAACAAGGCTTCTGTTAAATATGTTAGCTTGATAAATGGTCTTTTTTTTTTTAATCTGGAAGAATTGTATGGACAATATCATTTATTAGCTAACCAGGATACTTTTGAGAGGAAAAGGGGGACTCTAACCACACTGGACATTAAGACAACTGACATACAGTGGGAAAGTCCTGGACAAGTAAGAAAGAGAGGTTCCTACAGGTTATTTATTTTCACAAAAGTAAAAGAAAACTGTCTGATAACCACATATCATTATTATTTATTGTGTTCAAGATGCTATGTTAGACATCTTGAAACAACTGAAATGGACAGACAGGCCTGCCCACCTGAGCATACCTCTACTACCAGCTGCAAAACAAACCTTTGCCCAGAATAGAATGATTTACAAATAAATGACTTCAGTCAAGGAGCTACTATTCATGTCCATAGAAAAATAATAAAAGCAAATGTCATCTTCAGCGTACAGTAGAAAATAAGCAAATAATTACTGCAGAAGAAAACCCATTAGGGAAAAAAGATCCCATGAGTTAACAGCATTTGATACCTGGTATAAAATATTCGATTCTGAATTTTCATCTTCAGGTGTGTCACGTAAAGTTTTGAAATGTTAGAATATTTTGTTCTGCTAGTTCCTTCATATTGAATTAAACTGGTACCTGAAAGAGGAATGTGGAATATAGAAGTGTGTATTATCCCTTTGTCTTGGAAGAATGTAGTTGTAAAGATGTATAGAGTCTAAGCTCATTAAAATCCTCTTAAAATAATATAACCAGGTTTGACAACATTTCAAGTTTTAGTAGTCTTTTAAGGTTTAAATCTTAAATAGTATTCACTCTTGGAACTTCAATGTGAAGACTGTATATAGATCAGAACTTGTCAATTCAGGTTCCACATCAGATCTTGCCAAATTCCTAATTGGACTTTGCTTATCTACGGATGTTGCTAATTGAGCTGAAATTGCTGCAATAGTAAAACATCGTGGCTGAATACTCATTAAAATTTGTGATTTATTTTTACTTAATAAGCTAATTTAGTTATTACAGCCATTGTTTCAAAATATACTATATATCAATTCAACAAGTGTCTGCTGAGTTTTTGTTAGGCTCTATATGGTGATTCAAAGATCAGTAAGGCGTAACCCCTGCTAAGAAGTGTGGAAATGTGGTTAAGAACTGACATGGAAGTCAGAACTGGGTTCAAATCCCATTACTTATGTGTGATGTCCCCAACTATGCAAACCTTCTAAACATCACTGAAATTCCCAAAGGAACTGATGAAAATGAAGTTTCAGAAGTAAGAAATCAACAAAAGTAGTAAGGGGAGGTAAGAAGAAATTAACGAAAGAATTGCCAAGTGAAACTGTAGAGAACACTTTGAAACATGGTTTGGGGAACCTTTACCCACCCTTACTATTCATAATAAACTGACACTTTCTGTTGTATTCCTTTTGTTAAAAAGTTAGTTGAAACTCATCCACCAAAATGACTTTACTAACCACTAATGGAATATGTTAAGAAAACATTACAGTAGAGGATTGTTTTCTTGTAATTAAAAGTTTTCAAGAATATTTAATCCATATGTATCAACAGCAGGCCATGTGATTGAAACACAGGCGTAATAATTGTTTTTGGCTCAAATTATTTTTCTTTGTTTTGCTGTTCTAAAAACTTATTAAAAAACTATTTGGCAAAATACTCATACCTCTGATATTTATTTTGTGGAAACAAAAGCTTCCTGCATTTGACAAAATGTGTTCAGTAGAGCTGTCTTTAATGCTAAAATAAATGATAAAAATTACTTTGTTAGTCTCAAGTCAGAAAAAGTAGTTCACCTAAATAAATATTTAGGAAGTTGAATAAATAGGTTTTATAAGTTAATGAAAGGAAAACAATTGTTTATATTATAAACTAGATCACCTTACAATGAACTCTTGTTTTTATTTTTTAAAAATTCAAGTGAATAAATGACAAAAAAAGTGAACCAATCTTAGGAGTCTTTGATTTGTAAAAACAAGCAAAAGAAAAAGCCCAGCATATATTACCCTATCTCATTTTTTCCCTCAAAAATCATATTTGTTTACTAAGCTTTACATGTTCAACATACATTTTTGAGCCTGGTTAGAGGCTTGGGACATTATAGAAAAAGAAAAAAATTGGTGAGATTTTAGAAAGAAATATATTTCTTTCTTTTTTAGTTATAAACTACTTTCTATATAACTAGTTAAAAGACTTTTTCTTTAACCCTAAAGTCTTTTGTGGTTACTGTTTGTGCATATAGGACAGCACTGGTTCTCAGACATTTTGGACCTAGAACCTGTTTTCACTCTTAAAAACTTGTTGATTACCTCAAAGAGCTTCCATTTGGAATGCATCTATTGATATAGGCCATGATTAAAGCTGAGAAAATTTTTAAATGAGAGAGTATTCAGTGTCAATTTATTTAAATATAATAAGAAATCAGTGATGTACTAAATAACATATTTTATTAGCAATAACTATATGTTCCTAAATGAAAATCTTAGTGGGAAGAGTGGCAGTGCTGTACACTTTTAGAAATTTCTTTTAATGTGTGTCTTAATAGAAGACAGCCTGGTTCTCATATCTGCATTCAATCTGGGATATGTCATTTTTAGTTGATTTATAAGAAAAAACTCCATGCTCACTACACTTTCCCTTTTATGAAGAATTATATCTTTATGCTATATTTAATTATTAGAAATTGAGGTTCACCCATATATAGAAAATCATCCCATTTTACAACCTTCACATTGCAAATTATAAATGTGTCCTTTAGTTTAAGAACTTAGATAAATAGAGGTTTGTGACAGTAACACACAACCAGTAAAGTCTGTGTTTGAAAGTGAAGTTCATTAAAGGAAGGAATTATCTGCTTTCTTTGATGGTTCTCTCTGATTATATGTGAAAGAGATAACCACTCCTCTGTCATTTCAGTTTCAGTTTTTATTCTTGCTTTAAAAAAAATCATTTATCAAAATAGTAATTACTTGTCATAATCACAGCAGAAAATTATAGCAAGAGCTTTTCAAAAATGCTTACTCAGGAATTGCTTAGGAAAACTTAGTCGTTACCTAAAAGCTTAGCATATGATAATAAAGAGCCCAAAAATGTTTTGGTTAGTCAGAGAACAGAGTGACTTTTCAGCAGACTCAGATGCTGAGGTTCTGTTGTCTGGCCCACTGCTCTGGAGTGGGAGGGGTTATGGGCACCTGAATGATTAGATGATAATGACAGTGTCTCTGCCT
>NW_007136380.1:0-3316 GCF_000164805.1 Carlito syrichta | reverse complement strand
TAGTTTAAATTAATAATGAAAATCATCACGTAAAGACTTATGTTGATGGTAAAACTAAACATTTCCCTTTTTAGGGAAATTTCATTAACCAAATATTGTTAACTTTTAGTCGAAGGTATACAGATATGTAACTTGCATACGAATTATTTATTCTTGTTCCTGCTTTTTATTTTTAATTTGCTTTCTCTCTTATAGGTTACTTTGCATGGCCTCTGCATTTGGTCATCTCTCTGCCCTGAATGGCCTTATTCTTCTTCCCTACTTAAACTGAATTCTTCTTGCCTTTTAAGGCTCAGCTTTAGCATGGTCTTCTTATGGACACCATTTACTAACTTGTGTGAAGCAATCTGTCTGTGCTCTCCTACCCACCAATTTTGTGAGTGTGTATATCATGTGTGGGATTTCAGTAGTTGGTATTCCTTGTCAGTATCCCCTTGCGGGACTATGTTTCCTCCATTTTTATATCCTCCACTCCCAATACAGCCTTTTGAACATGACACATTTTCAAGGAATGTTGAATACATGACTAAAGCAATTAATGGATTTAGCTTTTGAACAATAGGAACACAAGAAGGTCTCTAAACCGTTGTTACTTTGATACTAGATGGACGAAATGCACATGTTTTTATGATTTAGAGTACTTTAAATGTAGCAACCTGGCCTGGTGCAGTGGCTCCTGCCTGTAATCACAGTACTTTGGGAAGCCGAAGCAGGAGGACTGGGTGAGTCCAGGAGTTCAAGATCAGCCTGGGCAACATCGTAATGAGACCTTGTCTCTACAAAAAATTTGAAAAAAAATATCTGGGTGTTGTGGCATGCTCCTGTAGTCCTAGCTACTAGGGAAGCTGAGGCAGGAGATTTGCCTAAGCCGAGGAGATAGAAGCTGTGGTACACCATGTTTGTGTCATTGCACTCCAGCCTGGGAGACTCTGACTCAAAATAATAATATTAAGTAAAACACACAAAAAATAGCAATCAAGATATCTGAAAGAAAGGATAAAACAATGTTAGCATATTTCTCCATAATATCTGTGGCAAAGTGCATGTTGATAGAGATTTTTTAGCATACATAAAGTTACAAGAATTCTTTGTTTTGATTTGTGGAGTACACACCAGTTCTGAACTGTAATTTGTAAGTTAGAACACAGTAAATTTGAACTAAGTGACTCTCAAGAATTTTACAAGAAAATAGGATATAGCAGTGAAGTAAACAGCCTAGATCAGTGCATGGTACATAATAGATTTTTTTTTTCTAAATACTTATTAGAGTTGAGTGGAGGCTTGAGAGATCACATTGTGTTTCTGGACTGGTAGACAGTTTGGTGTGATTTAAGTGAAGTGTTGGTGTAAAGGCACCAGGGGGCATGAGACTGGAAAGGTAAAGAGACAACAAATCATGAGGGTTTTGGTATGTTGTCCTAGGGTTTTAGACTTTATCAAGTCAGTAAGGAGTTAGTGAAGGGTTTTCAAATGGGAAAGATATTATTTAGGCTGACATTTTAGGAAGATTACCCAGGATCTAAGTGGTGGATTGATGAAGGTGGGGAGAAGAATATGAAATGGAAGGCAGATACACCAGATAGAAAACCTTTGCAGAAAGATAATGTGGAGCTGAAATAAGGAAGCTGCTGTGCCAGAGAAAAAGGCAGATGAATTCCAGGGACACCTAGGACTTGGTGGCTGATTAGATAAGGAGGTGAGTGAATGAGGTTTTGCATGGGGTTTTACCTTGGTAGCTGAGGGGGGAAAAAGCACTGTTTTTTTGTTTTTAATATGGAACACAACAGGAAGAAAGCTTTGCAGGGAATGATAATAATAATGAGGAGTTCAGCTTTGGACATATGTGAGTCTGGGGTGACTGTGAGTCATCCAGGTACACATGTGCAGTAGAAAGAGATGACCTTGGTGGAGAGGTAAGAAAAAACGACTTGGGTGAGTTGGTAGATTTCAGAGTAATCTGTGTACAAGAGAGAGCTGGGGCCATCAGAGTGGATAAAGTTCAGTCAGACTCAGAGAATAAACCTCTCAGATTGCTGAACACAGAACTCTGGAGGCTGCAATAATAAAGAAATCCCTTGAGAAAGAAACCCACAAAGGAAACTAAATGAGACATGCAGAAAGCCCAGAACAAAACCAAAAGAGGGTAATGTCACACTGCTGTGATCTTAGATTCTGGGGTGAGACAGATATGATTTTGAAGTTTAGTTCCAGAAATACTAACTGTATCACACTAGGCAAGGTAACTAACTTCTCTAATACCTAGTTTCCTGTTTTGAAAATGGGCATGGTAACAGTATATACTGCATGGCATTTATGTGAGGCTTAAGTAGTGGCACATATGTGGAGCTGTAGGCAAAGCCTGGGCTACAATAAGTATGTAATAATTGCCATTGTGGAGGGAGTAGCAGGAATAATAGAAATGGTAGAGTAATAATAGTAGCACTAAAAAGTCATCATCACTATTTTATTATTATTAAGAAAGTGTCAAAAGTAATTGAACATAATTTTTAAAACTGGCATATTCGGGGAAAATATAAAGATCAGCCCCTAACATTTCCCAATGGGTTAGAGAATTTATACTTGCTTGGAGGCCTTGATAAACACAAGGCCATATGTATAAAGTGTTAATGGTAGGTGAAGAAACTGGGATTGATTATGTAGAGTCTTCTTTTGACTTTTGTGGGAGGGAGAAATATAGGGTTACAATAGTTGTAGCATCTTCAGCCCAGTATTTCTGCTCGAGTTCCACATAGCTTTTCACAAAACCGAATTCTTCCACCTGTAGTTGTATTCCTTTTGCCTATAACTGTTTCCCTTCCTAGAAAGCATAAGCCTGCTCTGATGATTCTTCTTTTTAAGATTAAACCAAACTCCCAACTTCTCCAGGAAGTCTCTTCTCAACTCCCCCTTCTTCACTGACTTTTCTTTTCCTCTCCTTTAGCATGTAACCTCTGCACCATCCTCACATCACATACTATGAATAGCCTTAGATAGTCATCTGTTTCCCAGAAAAATTCTACCCAATGTCTCTAAGAAAGAGCAGGGATTTATATCCAGGTGTTAGTTATGTAATGCATGACTGGAACTTATTTTATTGATAAGGATAAAGTAGTTGTAATACATTATGAGGTTAACTTTACTTTTTTCATTAACTTAGAAAATGTGATCTTGATAGCAGAACCTCATATTTCCATACATGGTTAAGACCCAAAAGCACTCAGAGAATGGTATTGCCTACTGATGTTAGCAAAATGTTCTCCTTCAGTTTAGAATGACTCGCATTTAAATTTCTTTAATATAACAAGATGGATCACAG
>NW_007136379.1:0-2914 GCF_000164805.1 Carlito syrichta | reverse complement strand
GATTTCAGTAGTTGGTATTCCTTGTCAGTATCCCCTTGCGGGACTATGTTTCCTCCATTTTTATATCCTCCACTCCCAATACAGCCTTTTGAACATGACACATTTTCAAGGAATGTTGAATACATGACTAAAGCAATTAATGGATTTAGCTTTTGAACAATAGGAACACAAGAAGGTCTCTAAACCGTTGTTACTTTGATACTAGATGGACGAAATGCACATGTTTTTATGATTTAGAGTACTTTAAATGTAGCAACCTGGCCTGGTGCAGTGGCTCCTGCCTGTAATCACAGTACTTTGGGAAGCCGAAGCAGGAGGACTGGGTGAGTCCAGGAGTTCAAGATCAGCCTGGGCAACATCGTAATGAGACCTTGTCTCTACAAAAAATTTGAAAAAAAATCTGGGTGTTGTGGCATGCTCCTGTAGTCCTAGCTACTAGGGAAGCTGAGGCAGGAGATTTGCCTAAGCCGAGGAGATAGAAGCTGTGGTACACCATGTTTGTGTCATTGCACTCCAGCCTGGGAGACTCTGACTCAAAATAATAATATTAAGTAAAACACACAAAAAATAGCAATCAAGATATCTGAAAGAAAGGATAAAACAATGTTAGCATATTTCTCCATAATATCTGTGGCAAAGTGCATGTTGATAGAGATTTTTTAGCATACATAAAGTTACAAGAATTCTTTGTTTTGATTTGTGGAGTACACCACCAGTCTGAACTGTAATTTGTAAGTTAGAACACAGTAAATTTGAACTAAGTGACTCTCAAGAATTTTACAAGAAAATAGGATATAGCAGTGAAGTAAACAGCCTAGATCAGTGCATGGTACATAATAGATTTTTTTTTTCTAAATACTTATTAGAGTTGAGTGGAGGCTTGAGAGATCACATTGTGTTTCTGGACTGGTAGACAGTTTGGTGTGATTTAAGTGAAGTGTTGGTGTAAAGGCACCAGGGGGCATGAGACTGGAAAGGTAAAGAGACAACAAATCATGAGGGTTTTGGTATGTTGTCCTAGGGTTTTAGACTTTATCAAGTCAGTAAGGAGTTAGTGAAGGGTTTTCAAATGGGAAAGATATTATTTAGGCTGACATTTTAGGAAGATTACCCAGGATCTAAGTGGTGGATTGATGAAGGTGGGGAGAAGAATATGAAATGGAAGGCAGATACACCAGATAGAAAACCTTTGCAGAAAGATAATGTGGAGCTGAAATAAGGAAGCTGCTGTGCCAGAGAAAAAGGCAGATGAATTCCAGGGACACCTAGGACTTGGTGGCTGATTAGATAAGGAGGTGAGTGAATGAGGTTTTGCATGGGGTTTTACCTTGGTAGCTGAGGGGGGAAAAAGCACTGTTTTTTTGTTTTTAATATGGAACACAACAGGAAGAAAGCTTTGCAGGGAATGATAATAATAATGAGGAGTTCAGCTTTGGACATATGTGAGTCTGGGGTGACTGTGAGTCATCCAGGTACACATGTGCAGTAGAAAGAGATGACCTTGGTGGAGAGGTAAGAAAAAACGACTTGGGTGAGTTGGTAGATTTCAGAGTAATCTGTGTACAAGAGAGAGCTGGGGCCATCAGAGTGGATAAAGTTCAGTCAGACTCAGAGAATAAACCTCTCAGATTGCTGAACACAGAACTCTGGAGGCTGCAATAATAAAGAAATCCCTTGAGAAAGAAACCCACAAAGGAAACTAAATGAGACATGCAGAAAGCCCAGAACAAAACCAAAAGAGGGTAATGTCACACTGCTGTGATCTTAGATTCTGGGGTGAGACAGATATGATTTTGAAGTTTAGTTCCAGAAATACTAACTGTATCACACTAGGCAAGGTAACTAACTTCTCTAATACCTAGTTTCCTGTTTTGAAAATGGGCATGGTAACAGTATATACTGCATGGCATTTATGTGAGGCTTAAGTAGTGGCACATATGTGGAGCTGTAGGCAAAGCCTGGGCTACAATAAGTATGTAATAATTGCCATTGTGGAGGGAGTAGCAGGAATAATAGAAATGGTAGAGTAATAATAGTAGCACTAAAAAGTCATCATCACTATTTTATTATTATTAAGAAAGTGTCAAAAGTAATTGAACATAATTTTTAAAACTGGCATATTCGGGGAAAAATATAAAGATCAGCCCCTAACATTTCCCAATGGGTTAGAGAATTTATACTTGCTTGGAGGCCTTGATAAACACAAGGCCATATGTATAAAGTGTTAATGGTAGGTGAAGAAACTGGGATTGATTATGTAGAGTCTTCTTTTGACTTTTGTGGGAGGGAGAAATATAGGGTTACAATAGTTGTAGCATCTTCAGCACAGTATTTCTGCTCGAGTTCCACATAGCTTTTCACAAAACCGAATTCTTCCACCTGTAGTTGTATTCCTTTGCCTATACTGTTTCCCTTCCTAGAAAGCCTAAGCCTGCTCTGATGATTCTTCTTTTTAAGATTAAACCAAACTCCCAACTTCTCCAGGAAGTCTCTTCTCAACTCCCCCTTCTTCACTGACTTTTCTTTTCCTCTCCTTTAGCATGTAACCTCTGCACCATCCTCACATCACATACTATGAATAGCCTTAGATAGTCATCTGTTTCCCAGAAAAATTCTACCCAATGTCTCTAAGAAAGAGCAGGGATTTATATCCAGGTGTTAGTTATGTAATGCATGACTGGAACTTATTTTATTGATAAGGATAAAGTAGTTGTAATACATTATGAGGTTAACTTTACTTTTTTCATTAACTTAGAAAATGTGATCTTGATAGCAGAACCTCACATTTCCATACATGGTTAAGACCCGAAAGCACTCAGAGAACGGTATTGCCTACTGATGTTAGCAAAATGTTATCCTTCAGTTTAGAATGACTCGCATTTAAATTTCTTTAATATAACAAGATGGATCACAG
>NW_007136378.1:0-805 GCF_000164805.1 Carlito syrichta | reverse complement strand
TTAACTGTTTCTTCTTTTAATGTAATGATTTGAATGTGTATGGTTGTTCAAAGCCAAAAAATTCATAGTTGTTTTATAAATGCTAAGAAAACTTTCAGTTGTGAGCCATAATAACCTATTTTAGGATGCTCTCAGTTGTGATGTTTTATATAAATAGACAAGTACTTAATTGTCTATTAATCAGTCATGATGAAACATTTAGTAGAGTGCTATTGGCCCTGTGGGCATCAATTAATGTTGATAATAATTAAAATTATAGTTGCAAATAGAAACACAGTTGTGTTTTCACTTCGAAATAATTGGGTTTTTGTATAGTAAAGCAGTACTATAAGGCTGCTGAAATACTTAAGCTTTAAAGAATCGTGTTTAATATCACATTTTATTATATAATATATTTTCATGTTCTGGAGATATGCTCCTTCAATTTATAAACATTAAAGATTTGCAATGAAGGAAAAAATGAGAGAATGAGAGTAAACTAAGTGAGATTTTTAGAAAATGCACATTTCAAAATAGGGCTTTACCAATACGTACACTATCAGGAGCTGTAGTGAACTTGAAAATACATTAATTGTTGAGGTGGTTAATTGGATACAATAGATGAATCTAATAATCATGTTGCTCTCTCTGTTTTAGTCTTCATTTTAAGAACAATAGAGACAAAGAAAATTATAGTATCCCAATTGCAATCATTATTCCTCATAAGAAAAGAAATAAATCATTCTGTATTCTGTTCTCTGATTTCATTATAGCACCAGTTCATGAGGAATCATTTAGTAGAGTACTATTGGCCCTGTGGGCATCA